>NW_007258156.1:40238-125758 GCF_000164805.1 Carlito syrichta | reverse complement strand
GGAGGCTGCAGTGGCCGGGAGCGGCCACTGCACTCCAGTCTTGGGGACAGAGTGAGACTCCCACTCAAAAAAACAAAACGAAACAAAACAAAAAAACCCACAAAAGCTAATTTTTGAAGGTTTTATCCATTGAAATAATTTTGGTGTTAAATGAAATAATTAACTTTTATGCTATGTTTAACCAGTAGAAATTGTAATTATAAAGTTGAATCAAATTTTGTTTTTACTAGGAAATATTCCTGTACTCTCAGAAACAAATGGTGGTTGTCGTGTTCTAGAACCATCATTCAATCTGTGTGATGTAAAGTTGATTTCACACTTCTTGTTTCACTTGATGATTTTATGAATACCATTTTCTTAGCTTTTAATGGACAGACTGGAGATGCTATTGTTGCTTCTGAATTGTAAATTTGATGTGAATATACTTTTTCATTCTCATTTTATTTATGAGTATTTAAATCTTTACTTGGGAAAGCATATGAAGATGCAGATATTTATCTGACCTGTTCAAGTTGAGAAATTACTAAGAATAATTTTCTTGTTTATCTTCCTTGTTTTGAGCAGTAATTTAATATTCATTAAGCAAAGAATGTATAATATTCTTTTTATGAATTCTTAGGTCATGTTTAATACAAGTCTACTTACTTTAACTGTTTCATGCTTTAAAAAATTTAACTAAACCACCTCTGAAGATTTGCTATTTCTTTTTTATTTCTGTGCTTTTCTTTTTGTAGCTTGATTCAGATTTTTTATTTCTATCACAGTCTTAACTTGTACATAGTCTCAATTATATAAAATTTAATTAAATTAACATGTACAAAATTTAAATATAATTTTAATGAAAAATATAAATTTAAAGAATGCATTCACAATGGAAGCATTTGGCTGGGTGCAGGGGTTCACAACTATAATCTCAGCACTTTGGGAGGCCAAAGTGAGAGGATATTTTGAGCCCAGGAGTTGAAGACAAGCCTAGGCAACATAGCAAGACCTCACCTCTACAAAAATATTTTTAAATTAGCCAGATATAGTAGCGTACACCTGTAGACCCAGCTATTTGAGAGACAGAGGCAGGAGAATGGCTTGAGCCCAGCAATTTGTGGCTGTGGTGAGCTGTGATCATGCCACTGCATTACAGCCTGAGTGACAGAGTGAGATCCTCACTCGAAAAAAAAAAAAAAAGAGGAAGTTTTACTAAGATAATTAAATCATTTACTAAACTTAAAACACTAACTATAAATTATAATTTTAAAATACCAAAGTTTTATCCAAATTATTTAAACGGGAATGTTTTATTAACTTTTTTGAAATTCTAGCATTCACTGTTTACTAGTGGTTAATGTAAAAAAATCTATATTGCACTTCATTATACTTCAAATATATTTGTAAAGATATTTGCATCCCAGGAAGAAGAAAATGTATATAAGAATTTTTTTAATTTAAAAAACTGTGCAATATACACATTTAAGAAGCCTCTAAATTGTTTAATATTGCACAAGTTCTTCAGTTTTTATGTGCAACTATGGTGAGCACCATGGTCGTTCACAATTACCACAGACTGGAGCAGGAAGAGAACAGAGACGAATCATTCAGGAATCTTTACCTTTATGTTGCCTGAGAGAAGGGACTTGACAAGTTAATTAATTTTCCTTGCCTCTTATTTAAGTGCTTCCCTGTTCAAAACCTCTCTGTACTCTGAAGCATGTCTGTCTTCAATGTGAGCTGTGACACAACCCATGAACCTTCAGAGCACGTGATCACAGTTACTTTGTATTTCAAGAACAGGCAAGGGTCGTGAAGAAGCACCTCTCTGGGGCCTGAACGGTGGCATTAAGGGTGACGAACATCCTTGTGCCAGCATTTAATGCTAAACCTGAGAGTAGAAGCATTTTGTCTTTTTAATAAACTCTCCCATCTTTGTGTATCTGAAATGTGCAAGACCCTCTAAAACACAAGGAACAAGGGAAGAACTCCTCTTGCTTTGTTCTTGCCTAAGTGTTTTGCCTCTGGGGTATGAGGGTAGTAAGGAGAATGATGATTCAGTAGATACCATATTCTACTGATTTTTTAACGACATGACTAGATAACCAGATCAAAAAATACATATGATTTATGTTTGGTTTTTCTAGAGGCAGACACTAAAACAATAATTATTTTATGTCATTTACTAGGATGTGATCTCAGGAAACATTGGCAGAGAGGTAAGGAAGTAAGACAGGAAAGGGAAGGAAGCCAATAAAGTGTACATTAACAAACAGCCACTGTGGGTAACTGGCACATAATACAGGGAGGGGGATCTCCAGCTTGCTGTATGCACAGATAGAGTTGAACTGCAGAGTACAGAAGATCACTCAGGCCAATAATCTCCCTAAAGTCCAGTAAGCATGCCCCAAATGGTGTGCTTTGGGGAGGATATGAGCAAGACAAAAACAGTATCTGTTTCAATTTAAATATATATTTATTTTTTAAATTAAGAAAATAAAAGTTGCATAGTACCAAATTTAAAATGAAGCCATATTCTTTCTTATTTTAAAGATCACACGAATCAGATACAGCTTTACTATGGAAAAGAACACGTAGCAATATTTCCAAATACTAGTAACCCTTAGATTCATGCAGTACCATTGAGACTAAGTTTAGCTGTTTTTTACAAAAAAAAATAAATAAATAGAATTAGTCATTGAACAATAAATAAAAGCACTTGTGATCTTGGCTACTATTAATGGCTGCACTTACAAATTCAGCAGCATCTTTTAGTATTTTTTCCCAACATACTCCAGGGCCTTTATAAACACTTTGTATACATTTGCTTACAAAATCCTTTAAAACCAAATCAATGCTTTATCTTTTCCATGCCTCAGGCCAGGAAAAACCCACAAATCTCTGATATTATATAGAAATACACCTATTCTCAGTGGACTTAAGTAGCATGCTCTCTTTCTCTTTCTCTCTCCTTTTCTCCCTCCTCTCTCTGTCCATCTCTCTCTCTCTCTATGATGTCTTCAAAGAAAAATTTTTAAAAAGTATTGTTTCTCCTTTAATGTCATCACAAATACACCACTTACAAAATTGCTTATAATTTTTTAAGTGATTAATCTTTTTAAAAAAAAATTCTAATTTGAGAGTCTGGACTTTATGATGGTCCTAAAAAAAAAAAAGTCAAAATACAGGCAGTAGATTAATTTTTATCAGCGGTGAAAGCATGACCCATAATCCTATTTAGAATAAGGCACTTGAATAACCAATAATAGTACATTTGCTTGGTCTATTTTTTTCCACTTCAAATAAAGTCCTTTTTTTTTTTTTTTTTTTAAATTTTTGGAGCACTGTTGTTAAATGCAAGAAAGATCTCCAATAAACTTACACTATAAAGCTTCACATTATGAATTGTATTTTTTTACAAAAGCAACAAGCAAATAAATTATGTGAATAAAAATAACCATTACTGATGGTAGTAATAATTTATGCATATGCAGGTATAGACAAAGATTTCGGGATTTTTCTTAGATAATGAAAATTGCTTATATTAAATTATATACATATATATGAAAATAACTAGCTAGTTTTCTTTTACAATCTCTAAGGTTTTTTTTTTAAAAGAACACAGATATAGTCTGTAAATTCCAAGTATCTAGCAGTAGACAAAAATAATCTGGTTGTCTCCTCATAACACAAAATGCTTTCATTAGGAATTTAATTCACTGAATGTCTTGATTTCTCTACGACTTAAGACTTTATTTTGTATTTGTTAGAGAAATTCTCCCTTGCAGTAAGATATTATTTTAGAAGGAGGAAATGTAGTGTGGGATAGACAACATGCTGCATTTCCTCTCCCCAAGTGTCTACAAACACAGACTTCAATATAATTAAGGGAAAAAACTCTTAAATATAGAATTGCCACATGCAGGAAATACACAAATACAAAGGTACTTATCAATGTGTAGAAAAATCTTTCCCCCTTCCAGCCAGAGCACACAGTTAAGAAACAAATTTGATTTCTCTGCATATTGGACAGTTCTAGTTTCACTTTCATTTTATTGAAACAGTTCTCGTCTTGTGATTATTTTTCCATCTACCATCATAATCTTTTGTGGCATGCTACATGGTGAGTGTACCGGGATGCTTTCAGCCTAGGACCATGAATTCAGGAATATGTAAGAATGAGGCTAATGAGCTAAAATCCATTAAAATGACAAATTCCATTGTTTAAAGCCAAATGCAGTAAATATTTTTAAGAAAATCAGATACCAAAGTATAATTGTTTCTAAGTGTTCCTGTAAAGATTCTTCTAATTTTTCTAAGCACTCATAAAGGTGTACGAATCTGCAAACACAGTCACAGCTGATTCTTTGGTGTCCATGAATCAAATCACCAGGATTAAGACAGGAAACTAAGAAGTTAATCATTCATTGGGGCTGGGTGCAGTGGCTCATGCCTGCAATCCCAGGAATTTGGGAGGCTGGAGCAGGAAAATTACCTGAACCCAGGCATTTGAGACTAGCCTGGGCAACATAGCAAGACTGTGTCTCTACAGAAAAAAAAAAAAAAAAAAGCTAGGTCTAGTTGCACACGCCTGTAGTCCCAGCTACTCAGGAGGCTGAGGTGGGAGGATTGCCTGAGCCCAGGAGTTTGAGGATTGCCTGGGCCCAGAATTTTGAGGTGGTAGTGGACCATGAACATACCACTGCCCTCCGGCCTGGAGACAGAATAAGACCCCAAATCAAAAAGAAAAACCATTTCCTTGGGTGACTGGGTGATATTAAGCAGAAAATAAACCAGAGAAAAGCCACAACTGGGAGTTCCCTACTTGACCTACAAGGAATTTTTCTAGGGGCATAACACATTTTAAGTTTTAAAAGTTTTCTATACTGTGCAGACAAATACAAAGCACCAAGCTGGATTGAGGTATTTCTCAACTTCTCCAGAAAAGCATGTGCTTGAGGATAAAAAGTAACATTTAAATATTAAGATTAAATACTCCAAGTGCCTAATAGATAAATCATGTCTCACTGTTTTCTGCACCCTACATGCTAGCAGTATTGAAAATAACTTTGTGTTACATTGACTTGTTTGAGGTCCAGCTTCAGGGTAACAGAGAAACATTTGGGTTATATCTCCAAAGTCAGTGAGATAGAGCTACAAAAAAAATCTTCCCAGTCTGGATGTTTTAGGTCAAAGGGAAAACCTGTCTACACTGGGTGTTTGAGCTCTCTGATGTTGGAGCTCTCATGTCTCCACCTCTAAATTATCCTCCACATCGAAATTATCTACACAATCACTCTAACTACCCAATTTTGTCAACACAACTTTAATATTCACTTAAATACCTCATAGTAATCCCTAAATTCTCTTGGATGACGGTAAATTCAATCTATATGCTTAAACACTTGGCTTTGGGAAGATAAGACATTTACTTTATCAAAGCCTATTCAATGAAAAAAAAAAAAACAGGTTAAAAAATGGCCCCACTATCAGGTACAATGTGGGAGTGGTGGGTACACTTAAAGCTTGGACTTCTTCCCCATTATACAGTGCAAACATGTAACCAAAAACTATTGGTACCTCCTAAAGCTATTGTAAGAAAGAAAAAAAAAATTGTCCCAAATAGCTAAAATATTTAGGCTTTCCAACTGTACTCCTGATTAAAAAGTTCAATAACTATTTAAAATATTTATAGTAGCCAGGCTCGGTGGCTCAGCCTGTAATCCCGCGCCTTTGGGAGGCTGAGGTGAGTGGATTGCCCAAGCCTGAGGGTTCAAGACCTGCCTGGGCAGCGAGACCTCATTGCTACAATAAATCAAAAAATCAGCCGGGCGTGGTAGCGCATGCCTGTAATTCCGGCTACTCAGAAGGCTGAGGTGGAAGGATCGCCGGAGCCCAGCAGGTCAAGGCTGCGGTGGCCGGGAGTGGCCACTGCACTCCAGTCTGGGCGACAGAGTGAGACTCCAACTCAAATAAATAAATAAATAAATAAATAAAATAAAATAAAAAATAAATATATTTATAGTAAACTTTGAAAAACAGTCATCAAGCATGCTTTAAACAATCCTAGTTCTGAGAATCCCGTCCTTGAATGCTTACCAAGATGGTATTGCTCAAAAAAGCCTCAATTAGATTAAAAAAGAAACACAAACAAATATGGGTACTTAATTTATTAATAGCTTGATTGTTACTAGGATTTCGAAAATGTGGGCTCTGTGGCAGGGAGACACGCACACACAGTTCTAATTAACACCAATCACAAACACTAATGGTAGAACCTACTGCTTAAGTAAATGAACATCCTCACCCCTGCTGCTTTGAAGAGTCTGATAGGCATGCACTTTATTGACAAAGTAAGCTAATTTACAGAGTGATTGTCCAAGAGGGAACTGCTGTTTATTTGCAGAGTTTTTCCCATTGAACTCACAGGGCAAACATTGCACTTAAATTGTTAATTAAAATATCAACAGATAAAAATGTAAACATTGGGTTTTCTTCAGAGTAGAGTGACATATACTCATTCAGAACCAAATCCTGATGCCCTCCTGATACTTGATTTCTGAGAAATGACAGTAAGTTCTCTGAAAAGGGTAGGTGGCTCAGCTTGATTTGATCCCCCAAAAGAAAACTTATTAGGACGAAAACCACAAACACTGACTCAGCTCATCCACGTAAAGTAGCCAGAAACCCAAGGAGGTCTCCACTTTTTTTTATGCCTTTAGAGATAGCCATCTGTGGTTACCAGATGCAAGCATCCTAAAAAGAGCTTAAGGGTGGATTGAAAACAGGCTGCTGGTAGTGTGTTTTTCTTAGGAAACCATCATAAAGATCAGGGAAAAAAGAGGCCCAGTGTCCACTTAGCTCCAAAAAGAAAATGTGACTCCAACTCGAAACAAAAAAGTCCTGTGCCTTTACCAAAAAAGTAAAAGTTAATTCTGGAAATCTATATTCTATATAGTCTATATTTTTAATTGACTATTTTAAATGACAGAAAATTCTTTAGAGGTGTATGTGCATGTATGTATGGGTGTGTGTACACATGCATGAAAAGACAGAGATAGATTGAGAATTTGAACTGATGAGTTTCTTTCTTTATGTGCATGTGCCTTATCATGTGGGAAGTGTGAAGGACAAAGTAGCTGCCAGGTGACTGAATGTTGAGTATTGTCCATTTCCCCACAGTACTTAAGGAAGTATTAAAATATGTATTTAGCCAACCAAGCCAAACAAAATAACTTATTCTGTACTCTATAGTAGACTTGGGAAGCTAGCTGATGGGCCATTTGTTACGGTGTTTTATTCTGTAAAATGCCACCCTCACCAATTAGGATTATTAGGAAGATGGAATAAAACTCTAACAAAATTTCAGCATTTGGAGGTACACTGGTACTCATCCACTTGAAGCTTTTAATACAGTGCTACCCGTAGGGCTATCGTGTGAAGTCACAAATATAAACCACATACGCTATTTTAAATTTTCTAGTAGCTCCATTTACAAAAGTTTTTAAAAGGTGAAATTAATATTAATAATGTATTTGACTCCTCCCATATTCAAAAATATGAGCATTTAAAAAATGAAAACAGTATAATAATTATTTAGGTTAGACATATATATATATATTTAACTACATTAAAAAATTTTTATCTTAAAGTCGTGGCTTACATGTAAGGATTTGTTATGTAAGTAAATTACATGAAGATGATGTTTGGGCTTCTAACAAACCAGCTCCCTTACTTATAGTGGCCATGGTACCCCTTATCCCCCCTCCATCCTTTAGCAGTGTCCAGTGTCTGTTGTTCCTGCCTTTGTGCCTGCATGCCCAATGTTTAGTGCCCACTTAGGAGTAAAAACATGTGGTATTCAGTTTTTTGTTTCTGTGATAGTTCACTGAGAATGATGGTCTCCAGCCGCATCCATGCTGCTGCAAAGGACATGATTTTATTCTTCTTTATGACTGCATAGTACTCCATTGTGTATATGAACCATATTTTATTTATTTGGTCCATTTTTAGTGGGCATCTGGGATGGTTCCTTGTTTTGGCTATTGTGAATAGTGCTTCATTAAACATACGGATGCAGGTGTCTTTTTGGTTGAGAGATTTATATTCCTCTGGGCATCTTTTCAGAAGTGGGATTGCTAGATTGTATGGTAGCTCAATTTTTCATTCTTTGAGAAATTACCACACTGCTTTCCACAAAGGATGAACTAGTTTATATTCCTGCCAACAGTGTAGAAACATCCCCTTTTCTCCATAGCCATGTCAACACCTATTGTTTTTTAACAATAGCCATCTTGACTGGTGTGAGATGGTATCTCATTGTGGTTTTGATTTGCATTTCTCTGATGATTAGTGAAGCTGAGCATTTTTTCATATGTTTGTTGACTGCTTGTATGCCTTCCTTTGAGTAGTGTCTGTTTGCGTCCTTTGCCCACTTTTTAATGGGGTTATTAGTTTTATTTCCTGTCAATTTATTTAAGTTTCTTATAGATTCTGATGTTAAGCCTTTGTCAGATGCATAGCTGGCAAATATTTTTTTCCTAATCTGTGGGTTGTCTCTTTACTCTCCTGACGGTTTCTTTTGCTGCACAAAAACTTTTTAACTTGATACATTCAAATATTTTATCATTTTAAAATGTTATCAATGTAATAATGATTAAGATTGTACACACAAACGCATTTAACTAACTTTTTAAAATCTAGTATGTATTTTGCATTTCTAGCATTTTGCAGTTGTGACTTCATTATAGTTCAAGTGCTCAATAGCTACCATATTTGACAGTAAAACTCTTGAGTACTCTGCACATAGGTAAGATATATTACAATTGAATTCATTTTATTTCTCTTAAACAATAACTATAAGGAAAATTCAAGTCACTATACATATTCTAGCAATGTGAGGACTTGATCAAGGTCAAAACCAATCCCCACTTGCTCAAGACTGCCAGCTGATCTTCAGGCTTGGTGGAACTTGTTCAGAAATCATGAAATAGTGCTGAAGAAATAGAGTTGTCAGGGCTAAAATGGATCCAGAAAAAGTGTCAATTCACAAGGTGACTAAAGAAAAAAATGGCAGCCAAAGCTCAAACTCCTTCATGATAATACTTTTAGTTTCATTAGTCATGGCTGAAAACTAAGTTCTTATTCACTTTTTATCAAATCTGAAGTAAAAAACAAAATAACGCTCTTTTCCTCTGTGGGTTTCCATAGCTTTCTATGGGTTCTGCTATGCTAGCATTTTCCACAATATTCTGTAATTATCCACTTGTATACCTAATTTCCCTGTATGTTTGATGAGGCTGGAGGGCCATGACATATTCATCTTTTTATGTATAGTCGCAAACATAAACCCTGATACAAGTTAGATGCTCAATAAATGTTCAATAAATAATGAACTTGAAAAGAATTTCTATTTTTTAAATGTCAAGGTGAAAAATTAATACCAATGTTTTATAATATATTTTCTTATTAAAAATGCAACATATACTCATTGATAAAAATATACATTATTAATAAGAAAAAATATAGACAAATTCAACATTGCTATAATAATTTTTAAACTTTCTGTTATTTTTTTCCTTCAACTCTTTCTCCTCATGTAGGCCACAAGACAGATGCCATTTTTCACTCCAAAATTTCAGTTCCTATCATATTTAAGTTTTAGCCTGCTTTTTTAGTTGACTATATTTGGAGATGTTTTAATGTCATTATATATTATCCTACCCTCATAATTAAAAAAAACACACTTTTCTATAAAAATTTTAAACATCCCAAAAGTAAAGAAAATAATGCAATAATCCCAATCGTATCCAATGCCCAAGTTTAACAATATCAATATTTTTTCATTTTTGTTTTAGTGAGTTCCCCATATTTTTTATCACATCAATTTTAATAATGACATTCTATTACCATTATTATAGGTAATCTATTTAACTACTCTACAATCTTTGGCCATGTAGCATACTCTTTATTTCCAATGTTTTAAATAATATGGAAATAAACAATATTCCAATTCAGAATTTCTAGCTTTATTATTGTAAGTCAGTTAATTTCTTCAATTCTGTTTCTTCAGCAATAAAACATGAAAACAAACATAAATTGCCTTTGCCTTATAACAGCATTTCTTAAAGTCTATTTCAGGTTTCCCTGTTTCACAGTCATCTGCCAATAAGTTTGTTAAGATACAAATCACTCGCCTCTCTCTCCTCTCCTCATCCTCTGAGGCTGAACAGGGACTCAGGAATATGATATTTACCAAGTTATACACAGGAAAGTGAGTTACCCTGAGACCTAAGGATTTGAAGAGTATGAAGTCTGTGAAAGCGCATTACAAACTGATACATACCCTCTGAAACGGACTATGATTAGAAAACCAAAAATAAAATGCTATGTTCCACATCACCTCTGACATTTATCCATTCTTCTGTCCCTTTTCTGATGTTCTCTCTCTGTCTCTCTCTCTCTCTTTTTTTTAATTGAAATGCGTAATTGCTTCTTTGGGCCAGGAAGGACTAGAGGGAATACTGCTTGATTTCCTGGCTAGCAGCATTTGTGCTCCTTGGTGGCTGAACACAAATAAACCTCGTGCTGAGAAGTCTTTTCAGAAATGAGTTCCTGTTTCTAACCCCTTCTCATTTTGAAAGTGAGCGAGGGTGGATCTATTGTAGAGAAAGTTCTATTATATTAACTACGGCTCCAGAAGTTTGAATTAGAGAAGTCCATCTGTCCTGCAAGGGAACCAAGGTCTGAATGAGAAGCCCCTCCTAGATTTTGCACACTTAGGTGCAGATGCAAAAAAGATTTGTTTTCATCCTAAACTTTATTAATCATTTTGTCACTGATGAAACTATAGCAGCGATTAATCATATCCGTAATCTACAATAGCTCTTCTATTGGGCTCCTAGTCCTGGTATAAATTATCATGTCAAGGATTAATCCATTTTATTTGCCTTAATCCTCTGTTTCCATTCTTTTTCTCTTCAACTGCACCCTGTTTACTCAGCTTTTGTGCAGAAGGGTTCCAATTGTCTGTCTGACAATTGGAATCTGAATGATTAATAACAGTGACGGAAACTTGACCAAGGGTTCAACAAACCATGAATAAAAACATTGAGACCAAGGTCAGCACAGGTTACATTTATACTTCATCCTCAAATAAAAAAAAAGGAAAGAACAGAAAAATAGAGTGGGGTAGGGGTGAGGAAGAAAAGAAGTTTCTTCAGGCATTAATGCCTTCTCCCCTTCTCCCTGGGGATAATCTGAATACAGCTTGTCTAGCCAATTCTCCCCAAACAGAACCTTCTGTTAATTAGACTTGCAGTGTAGGACACCCAGCCTGGTGGAACGGCCCACTTCAGCAATTTCAAATCACAGCTAAATGCTGATGCCTCCAGGGCTTTGACTACGGCAAACAAAGTGAACCAGCAAGTTGCAGAAGCTTTCCTAAAGTGTCTGGAGGATCCTGTAAATTTCTCATGACAACTGTTAAGTGGCCAAAGTTGGATCTTACTATCAAACGCTCCTCCTGGGGGCATTTCGGTTAGGGCTGAGAGGACGCCCATCCCAAACTGACTAGAACCATTGCACGGTATTGATTAGGTGCTTGGCAATACAGTTTCTGAAACTTCCGAGCATCTGATGGAGGATTACGTTTAATGTGAATGATAGACTCTTGCATTTCAGGAGGAATATTTTCAGCAGAAGGATGAGTGCAAAGCTACATGCTAGCAAACGCTCAATAAATATCAATTAACGAAGAGGACCTCAGAGGCTCCGGTAAGTGGAGAAATGAAGCTTGGCCATCGTGTCCGCAAATCAGATACCACTGATGAGCATAGAATAAACATGTGGCACAATTTTTTAAAAGTCGGCCATTATGTGAAGAATAGTACAATTTTATTGCATTAGAAAGCTCGTTTGGGCCCAATATAAAGTTACTAAAATACTGCTCTCATTCACTTAACAGATATTTAAGACATGGTTTTTGGTAAACACCAGAGGTGCAAGAGTGAAGAAACTATACAAGATATCTGCCCTAGAGAGCCCATATTTGATAAGGTAAACAATCAAACAGCAATAATAATCAACTCCTCTGACTCATTGAGAAAGCCATTATAAATGCCACGTCCGCTTGGAGTGGAAATCAGTCTTTGAGTCTCACGTGTCATTCAACATAAAGTAAAGCACTTTGCCCAGCTTAGAGACGAAGTATTTGCTGATCATGTGACAGATGACCAGTGGTATGTTGAGCTTAATAGTTAAGGTGACACATTGAAATAAAATCCAGTATATTTTGTGATCAAAATAGGCTAAACCAGAATTTAAACAAGATAAAAACTAAAGATAAAATGAATAAAGTATTCTAGGCAAAAACCACCTTTACTTTGAATTCATTGAATTACAGACACATTTCTGAGATGTTAATAATGACAAGATGGTACTTTTATTTTGTTAAATAGAGTTTTCAAAATCCACATTCAAGTTCATGAAAATACTTTCAGTGATAATTGCTAAACATGCCAAATGCATTTATAAAAGCCGGCATATATGTTGATAGTAGCAAATGTCTATATTGGGGTGTTTTTTATAAACATAGACATTTTATAATTATCACAGTTGCTGTTCATTTCAATGGGGGAGACGGCACAAATACAAGACCAATCATTTTATTTATAAGGCATAAAGTATGCTTTTGAATCACAATTCAAGCCTACCATATGAATTCACAATAGCTTTCATTACTTTAAACAAAAAGCATTTAAAGACACATATGCATATGCAAAGACTCACAAGAAGAGTGATCTGAAAATAGTTTATACAAGGAGAATATTTTATTGATTCACATCTCACAAATACATTTATTAATGAACTAAAATACTTAACACTCATGGATGTTAAGAAGGGATAGTCAATTGCTTAGAAACTCTGCATTGACCAGAATTAAAGCTATCATTCTACCTTATGGCAAAAGACACTGGGTAGAAGGTCAAAACTTTGACCACTATAGATCTGTGTACTATAGTCAATAATTTAATAACAATAATAGTCAACAATTCCAGAACAAACATAGCAAAGACACCAATAATAGCAACAACATTAATAGCAACTCCCATGATGTCCTGTCACTCAGGCTGGAGTGCAGTGGTATAATCATAGCTCACTGTAGCCTCAACCTCTCCTGTGCTCAAGTGATCCTCCTGCCTAGTAGCCTCCTGAATAGCTGGGACTACAAGCCTGCCTAATTTTTTTTTTTTTTTTTTACTTTTTGTAGAGACAGGCTATCATTATAATGCCTAGGCTCATCTCAAACATACGGGCTGAAGCAATCCTCCTGTCTCAGCCTCCCAAAGTGCAGGATTACAAGTGTGAACCACCTACTGGCCTAGAACTCTTATTAGATGGTTACACATGGGGTCCAATTCCCACAGTTAACCATAACATTTCAACACCAGAATGAAAATACATGCTCTAAAAAGAGATACTTCTCTGAGTACAGCTTTCGTTGATTGTTTCTATGTTCCCTATTTTTTTTTCTTGGACTGTATCTTTATTTCTATTTCCATTTCCTTCTAATAAATTATCCTTGCTTAGTTGTTAAGCGCCCTTTGAATGATTGTCTCCCAGTGACCTTTTCCAGAATGCTTCAAAGAGTGAGAGAGAAAAGATATGTAATTGTCATAGGCTACGAGAGAAGAATGTTATAAAAAATTAGAAAGTTTCAGAAGATATTTTGAGATTTAATGCTGAATTGTATAACACCAACCATCACTTCTGTAGCAGTTTTGGAAGAAAGGAAACACAGTGAGATAACTAGACTGACTGAAAGAAAGAAAATATGGAGATCTTTGTGGCCCAATCACTGATGTCTTGAAAGTCAGCCTAAAAAGTCCAGAACTAGGTGTAAACCTTCAGGGGACACTGAAAGCTTATAGGCAAGACTGAAGTAGTATTAACATTTCCATTGGGGCATGAAAGTAAAACTTTTCCCCCTGGATTTCCTAATTTCAATACCTGTCTGTGCCTGTGCATCCAATGAAATTGTGCATATCTGCCACAGTCATGCCAATCTCAAATGCTAACCTATACTGACAGCTTACTTAAAATGAAAATTATTGCACACGTTATAATGAAACCTTTGCCACTATACATTCTGCATGCTTGTATTAACTGTTCACAAGTTGTGTCTGTGTATGTTTGTATATATAATTGTTTCAAAATGCATGATATCATAAGGACAAATTTCTTAGCAAATCTGTGAAATGAATACATAAATACTCATCATCTGTCATTGAGTTTGAACTTTCCAAAAGCCTTGGAGTCTAAGCAAATACTTTAAGAATGAATCACAGATTATATTTACTAAGCAACAAGAAAAGTAAAATCTATATGGACTTTTAGCTATTAATGTTTAGATGTCTCTTAGCAATTTTTAGATTATGTGATTTATTTTCTTTTGCCATTCTTGTATGGGTACTTTCTTTTTCATAAAGGGAACACCATATTTTCTGTTAGCTAAAAGTACATATCATGTAGTTTGAGCCAGGTCCCCAAGTAGCATATACATCTCACCTGAAACCCTCAGCTTTGAAACCATAAGGGTTAGACTAGAAAAGAAGGTAGGACATGTTCTACTCCTCAGGAGGAATGGGGTCTAGGTTGGGAGAGTTCTAGCATCTGTTGGTTGACAGTAGGAGAAATTGGATGGCACATAGAATAGTGCCAACATTTGAGATGACACTATTTATACCTTCTGTATAAATTTATCCCTTCTGTATAAGTTGTATGTTCTAGCGAGCAGCCTCTTCTAGGCTTTCACACTGTTAACACCAAGAGCTTTCCATCTTCATCAGCTTACCAGCTACCATAGGAATGTATGGAAGAGACACCATTTTGGACAAGAGATCACTTTCCCAGCTCCATCCCAATTATGCTTTAGGAATGGAAGCCACCTAAAGAGTAGCTTAGCACTGTTTCTCAGACTATAATCCTTTGAGTTCACAGTGGTCTCTTTGGCCAGCATGAAAAAGTTTGGAATTACGTAAGGAGATAAATCCCAAGATGCAAGATTTTGAATGTTCAAACTATTTGTGCAACAGAGTCATTCTCTTATTTTCTGCTTGAAACATTCAGATTGAATAAATTTCACCAAAAAAAAAAAAAAAAAGCTAAAAAGCTAAAAAACCAGAGGGTGGGTGTTACTCTTCCTTAAAAGAAAAAAAGAAACAAAGACACACACACACATTTGTAACAAAGGAAGTTTTAGGGCAGTGAAACCACTCTGTATGATACTATAATGGTGGATAAATGTTATTATGCATTCATCCAGATTCACAGAATGTACAACACTAAGAGTGTCAGTGGTGCATCAATGTAGTTTTCAATATTTTTAAAAATTTTTATTATTATTATTATTTTATTATTATAAAGTTGTGGGGTACAGTTCAAGGTTAGGTATACAAACGTTGATTGTGTAGGTACTCTTGATAGTTTGATCATTTGTAACAAATGTACCAATCCAGTAGGGGATGTTGATGATGTGGAAAGCTGTGCTTCTGTGGGAAAACTCTGTTTAGTTGTCCTTTCCCTCATCCACAGTTTCACTTTCCTTGGTTTCAATTACCCATGGTATAGCACAAAATATATATACATATTATTATTATTTTCCTTTGAGAAAGTAGGATTTATTGGGAGGACAGAAAAGATCCCACAGTGGGAGGGGATCCGTGGGAGTTGCCCACAAAATATTTTGAGAGAGAAAGACAGAGACCAAAGTCACATAATTTTTAATTACAGTATAGTGTTAAAATTGTTCTATTTTATTATTGGTTCTTGTTGTTAATCTCTTACTGTGCCTAATTTATAAATTAAATTTTAGTATAAGTGTGTATTATCAAAGAAGAAAACATAGTATATATAAGGCTCTGTACTATCCGTGGTTTCAGGCAGCACTGGGGTCTTGAAACATGTACCCCACAAATAAGTGTGGATGACTATATTTTTAATTCAACTTTGTTGTGAACCTAAAACTGCTCTTAAAAAATAAAGTCCCTTAATTTGAAAAAAAAGTCATATTTGTAAAATCATTAATTAAGTAGTCTAAAGGAAGAGATGGTCCCAGAGAGGATGGAGCCTTGTCTTAGGACACCCAGCAGACATAAGTGTCATAACTGATGAGTTTCCTGGGATTGTGATTTTAATGTTATTTGAAGACACAATCACATTTTACAGGAGGGTAAACTCAATGATCTTCTGGTTATGTGAACTGTTTCTACATCTCAGATAAAACATGCACTCAAGAAATGAGACTCCTCCCTCCTAGTCTAGTGTTTCTTCATCACACCTTGTTGCTACACAAGAAGCCATGCCTTAAGGTTGAAACTGAGTTTTTAGAATAATTAAATTGCAAATATGTTTTATGAAACAAAACACTGATTGTATAGTAAACACGAGCATGTTTAGAATTGACAAAGAGCAACTAGTATGGGTGAGGGTTGGGAGAACAGTAATAGAAATAACAGTTATGTCTAGAGAGGGTGACATAGGCCTAAGAAGGAATTTAAAGGGACTGAGAGTATCCAGAATGTCCTGGGGAGATGGAGCTTGTACACATGTCCACTCTCAGGCACACATGTGAATGCGCACATGTATGCGCGCGCGCACACACACACACACACACACACACACACACACACACATACACACACACACACACACTCCTCCTGGGGCAGGGGTCCTGAAGACATTCTTAACACAAAGAAATTGTTTAGGGCTGGGCATGGTGGCTCATGTCTGTAACTCACAACTTTGGGAGACAGAGACAGGAAGATGGCTTGAGACCAGCCTGGGCCACATAGTGAGACCTCATCGCTACAAGAAAAAAAAAAAATTAGCCAGGAGTGGTGGCCTGTGCCTATAGTCCCAGTTACTTAGGAGGTTGAGGTGGGGAGATCACTTGAGCCCAGGAGGTTGAGGTGGGAAGATCACTTGAGCCCAGGAGTTTGAGGCTACAGTGAGCTATGATCACAACACTGTGCTCTAGCCTGGGTGACAAGAGTGAGACTTAGTCCCTAAAAAAAAAAAAAGGAAGAAAGAAAAGAAAAAGGAAAGGGAGAAAGAAGGAAATTATTTGAGGCCTTGTGACTTGTACCCTGCAACTACAGCATAAGAAAAAAAACAAATAGTTCTAGACTTATAATCTAACAAGTTTTTTGTTGTTGTTAAATGACAGATAGTTGCAATATTTAGTAATTGAATGCTCCTCATTATTATCATTATTACACTGGGAAAAGTCCAGCACAAACAAAGCATGTATAAACAAGAATACTTTCTAGAGTATGGAATTGTTGAATTTGCAAAGTAGAATGATGAAAACTTTTAAAAATTGACATTTTCTTTCTCTCCTTGCCAAATAAAGAGCCCAGGTGCTAGCTAAAGCAAACCAACCATCGAGGACAAGTAACAGATAATTAGTTCTTATATATTTTTTAAACTCTTAGATTTTCATTAAATTATCATGCATTGATATCACCGTCCAATTTTTCATGACCTGCTACATTTTAAAGCCCATACATTTTATCATTGGAAAATGATGAGTTTCCTGGGATTTTTAAAATATTGTTTTAGGACATAATATCTCATTTTACAAAGTAGCAATAAAAATGGTATTTTTGTTGTGCAAAATGTGTCTGAAACACAGATAAAAACATGCACATAGGAAAGCAGACCATGTCCATCTGCTGTTCCTGTGATTAAAGTTAGTATCATGCAGTTTAATAAACATTTTCAAGGGGACATATGACAGCGCTTTGAGTTGTAGTTTGGGGTATTTTAGGAAGAAGGCACACACGGAAATGTTAGGAACAAAAATGCATTCACATATCGTGAATGCTGTGGCAGAGATGGTTGGGACTGACAGAAGGAGAGTCCCATACACTCCCTATCTAATGTAATGAGCAGCCCCAGGAGGAAAGGCCTCAAACTGAGTTTTTAATAATGAGAGCCATAGATTCTGGCAGATAGGAAGAAAGAGCCAGTCCTGGGCATGAAAATTCCCATGAGCAAATTCAAATGACTTTATGATGAGTAAAAGCAGAGGAAGGCAGGCAATTTAGCCTGACTTAATTGAAAGGCTGGGTCTGGCGGGGGTGGTTGATGAACGGGGAATGTGGGAAAGTGGTTGCATTCTTGGAGCAAGGAGGAAAATGTACCCAAAGAGTTAATTCTGTTGATTTCTTTGGTTGAACCCAATAGTCTCTTGAAACCTATGGAGGCATATGGGTAGGGGGGACAGGGAGTGTTGTATAATTAGGACATGCCTGAATGCTGGAGTACCTTTTTCGCAAAATTAGCCAATCTTGCCTGATTACTTGAAAAGCTACTTAGAAACCAACTCTCTGGGGCTGTGTAAATGGGAACTGTAACCCAGACCTAGTTCTGAAAAAAATCAGATCACGCCACTCCCATCCTCTCTCTTCTTAGGGACCTTCAGGAAAGTCCCGGCTCTAGATGGATTTTTAAGCTCCTCCAGCCTCTGGCCTCTAGTGACTTTGCCAGTTTGTTTTCCATTTCTTTACCTGACTACCCTTTCCTTCTTTTTGCAGAAATGGTTTGGGGTCCGATTCCTCTTGGAAACCATTTATTGTTGTCCCTCACTGCTAGCAGGACTTTGTTCCTCCTTAGTATTTCCACAATGACCTGTAGATATTTTCATTATTACATTTTCTGCATTACCATATATTATCTGTTAATATGTCAGTTGTTCCACTAGACTGTCTTGCTCATGATTATATTCTCAGTTCCTAGCACAAGGGTTTCCATACATTTCATATGAAATATATACACATGAGCCAAAGAAGACATTATCCATGAATAGGCTTGAGTTTTATTTTAGACAAATTATCCTTGTGTGGTTATAATGACTTATCTAATTGATTATTTGTTAAACTTTTAGTCCATATTTTTGGGAGTCAGATAATTTATTTTCTAAGATTAAATATAAATTTATATATGCATGTATATTGCATACATATATATTTAGATCAACAATCTGTAAAATGTTTTAGAAATGTTAGCTTTTAAGTGAATTCTTGGAGGAATTTTACTAAGTCCTTTTGTTCTGGAGTTCACCCTTTGATATTCATTCTGTCTATATGGTTATTTGGGGAATGGTTAGGTTGGTTACAATGGTAATTCATCTTTTAACTACAGGTGGCCATTTAATGTGGTCATATAACCTGAACTGGAATGATGACTACTTTCTTAGGAATTCTGGAATCAAAACAGAGAAATCTTGTCAGTTTCATTTTGAAAGCGTAGAATATTAGATGTTATTCTTAAAGATTTTTGACAACCAGGTTTTCTTTCTCTGGGACCAGCAAAGCACAGAAAATCCTTTTACAGCAAGAAAGCAAATACTGACCCTGACTAGTGGAGGAAAGGGACAAGATACAGAAATAAAGTCCTAAATACATTTGAATCTGTTGTTCAGTACTTTCTTAGGCTCAATCGTGCTATTGATCTTGGGTTTCATGGAAGGTGTAAGTCTCTTTGTAATAAATAAAGAGTCATATCTTTATCATTTGCAGTAAGGATCCAAACTATTACAATATACTAGACAGGGTCAATGTTTCTTTTCAAATTATGCATTTCAATTACTTTTCTGATACATGACACATTTTCTTAAAATATTTCAGCTGGGTAATTGCAACCTTAATTCTGGCAACTAATTAGTAGAAAAGCAAGGTCTGTGAAAAACAACCACTTCTACACTGCATGTGTAAAGAAGGAAATTAGACGCAATTTAGAACTGTAGAAGCATAGAAAGAAGTCAAAACCCTTAATTTTAATGTTCTCTCTTTTTGTTCTAAAAATTCATTAAAAATATTAGGCCCTAAATGGCAACTAACATAAAAGTGAGGGGAAATGTTTGTTCTCCAATTAAAGGCCAAGTATTTTCAGAAATATTGGTCAAATTTTATATTTTAATAATTTGTCTAGAATTTTTCTATCATCTCTTCATCTCATTTGGACGATGATTGGAAATTTGTGTAAAGCCTAATTCCAGCAATAATCATTTCTCTTTGCCACTGGAGATTATTTCCCTCCTCAACACATCTCACAAATATTTCTTGATTAAACCTTCCAACAATTCTTAGAAGGAAATTGGGGGATATTTTCCGTGACTGCACAGTCTCTGAGGAGCGTGTCTATTGGGATAAACCAATTACAAGGACAGTAAGTATATCTATCGGTAAAAGGAGAGAAATTACAACATCCTGAAAGTCTTACTTCTGTACTCATCAAACACAAACTCACTGCCAAATGAACATTTAGCTAATTCCCTACTGGTCTGGCTGTGATTATGAGACTATAGCAACAGTCATACAAGTGTACCCAATTGTTTTTTCTCCCCTATAACTACTTTGTGATTAAGTGTTCAAACATGTTTTATATCATTGAGATATTGATCTATAAAAACATTTTTCATTTTGGGGGAGTTGTAACCAGCTGCCAACCAACCGTATATAAGTAAGCAGAGAAATAAGGGAAGGGAAGGTGGAAGGGGAAGAAGCAGAAAGCAAGAGATATCAGTCACATTGTATTTGTTTGCCAATGAACATATGTCAATCTAGGCTGAGTGATGAGGGCAAATATAAATTTTATTATCTAATAATAAAAATATATTAATATATTATTCATTTATATTATATTATTGTTCAATGTCATTTAATTTAATTTAATTTTATTTATTTATTTTTTGAGTTGGAGTCTCCCTGTCGCCCAGACTGGAGTGCGGTGGCCGCAGCCTTGACCTCCTGGGCTCCGGTGATCATTCCGCCTCAGCCTTCCAAGTAACTGAAACTACAGGCGCGCTACCACACCAGGCAATTTTTTTTTTTTTTTATTGAAGAGATGAGGTCTCGCCAAGTTGCCCAGGTGGGTCTTGAACCCGCGGGCTCAGGCAATTCGCTCACCTCAGCCTCTCAAAGCGCGGGATTACAGGCTGAGCCACCGAGCCTGGCTTTATTTTATTTTCTTTAGATGGAGATCAGATATGTCAAGGCAGATTATGGTATGATATAAAGTCTGCATCATGAAAAAATCAGGCAATAGTTATTTTATAAATATATGTATTTATACACACATATATAATAATAAGACAAAATTAACAGTATTCTTCTTTTATAGATTAGAACACTGGACCACATTTACTAACTCATGTAATCATGCAAACAATTTTTCTGAACAATTTAAAAGATTCTGGGCTTTGGCTTAGGTCACAGAAAAGAAAACAAACACAAAAAAATAAGTGAATCTTCTATCTAGTAAGATAGGATGAAATGACTTACCCTATACTTTTTTCAGATACATTAAAATAACCATTGCTGAGAAAAACAGTGGTGAGAGATCAAAAACTCACTAAAGGGATAATTATATTTTCAGTTAATAATTTCAGATTTTTGACTGGGCATGGTGGCTCACTCTGTCGCCCAGACTGTAGTGCAGTGACCAATAATCCCAGCACCTTGGGAGGCTGAGGCGAGAGGACTGCCTGAGCCCACGGGTTCGAGATGTGCCTGCGCAACATAGTGAGACCTCATCTCTACAATAAATCAAAAAATAAGCTGGATGAGGTAGTACACACCTGTAATTCCAGTTACTTAAAGACTGAGGTGGAAGGATAGCCTGAACCCGGCAGGCAGAGGCTTCCAAAATGAAACTGACAAGATTTCTCTGTTTTGATTCCAGAATTCCTAAGAAAGTAGACATCATTCCAGCTCAGGTTATATGACCACATTAAATGGTCACCTGTAGTTAAAAGATGAATTACCATTGTAACCAACCTAACCATTCCCCGAATAACCATGCAGACAGAATGAATATCAAAGGGTGAACTCTAGAACAAAAGGACTTAGTAAAATTCCTCCAAGAATTCACTTCCAAAAAATAAGCTGGATGAGGTAGTACACACCTGTAATTCCAGTTACTTAAAGACTGAGGTGGAAGGATAGCCTGAACCCAGCAGGCAGAGGCTGCTGTGGCCAGGAGCTTGCCACTGTACTCCAGCCTGGGTGACCGAGTGAGACTCCAACCCAAAAAATAAATAATAATTTCAGATTTTTAAGGCTGGAGAAAGAACAACTTATAAATATTGGGGGAAACTGCTCTAAATGGTTAAAAAGACTACAATGGATCTTTTCCTGTCTATATTGCAGAGATAAGTATATTCATAGTCTTGAATAAACATGTGCAGATCTCTCCATGTTACATGATCCTTGCCACACTCCATGGTCTCAGGGCTGTAGGCAATATATGAAATCCATATGCTTGTAGACAAAGGGTGCATGTATAATGTCTGACAACTCTGGCTGAGTTTAACCTGCTAAATCGATGTTCAGAAGATGTTGGTTTGACCCCTGCTTTAGAAGTGATAGGCACACTTCACTGCTGGATCATCTGTTGCTTACTGAAATATTCACATTTGCTTATGTCACATAAAAATGTTAATTGCTAATAGCAAAACTCAGCTTCAGACACATGAATTCATATTAGGCCATATTTTAAATAAATAAAAAATAAGGTGTTAACAAATGCAGGGAACTTTCGCAATGCTGTGGCCACAGTATCTTGTCCATCAGCCTTACAGAGCATTCTGTGGAACATTCTACAAAGACCCAAGGTAGTGAGATTCTAGAAAAGGCACCATTTTGCTAATTTAATTTTTTACCCAGCCAGATTAGATAATGTTCTGTAGGCAAATTTCTGTAGCATCATTTAACCTCTTCTTCATTCACTGATACAATTAAGGATAGATGGATCAATTCCTTCTTTTATTTATGTATGCAAACATTTATTCAACTGTTGCTAGAATATGTCAGGTACTGTATCAAATACTAAGGAAAAAATATAGATACAACACAAATTTACACAGTCTGGAACTACTCCACAGATGACTAGGTAAGTACAATAAAGCAGAGACTATTAAAAAAGTCCACTGAAAGGGCTTGGCTGTGAAGGTTTCAGGATGGGCCTGAAAATATGTTCTGATGTAAGAATCTCACATCCTTCAATGCAGAAATGTTTTACAAATATGTTGTTTTCTAATTGTGAAAAAACATATGCAAAGGCTTTGAGATTTAGCAGATACTTACAATCATAGCCTTTGGAGATTATAATAGTAAGATAAAGTCTAGTCTAGTCTCTTTGCCGCCTTGTACAACTATTTTTGTCACCCTAAGTTTCAATTTCCATATCTTTAAAGTAGAGATAATAATAATGGCCTCATTAGTGTTTCCTTGAAGATAATATATAGGAATGAATATAAAAGGCTCATCTCAGAGCATGACACTTAGTTGAAGCTCAACATGTCGTCACTATTATTATTTTCCACAGTTGGTGCAGCTAAAACAAAAATTTTTTTTTTTTTTTTAATTGAAATCTCACTCTGTCACCTGGACTGGAGTGCAGTGCCCGCTCCCAGCCACCGCAGCCTCGACCTGCTGGGCTCAGGGCATCCTTCCGCCTCAGCCTTCCAAGTAGCTGGAACTACAGGCGCGCATTACCGCACCCGGCTATTTTTTGTTTTATTGTAGAGATGAGGTCTTGCCAAGTTGCCCAGGCGGGTCTTGAACCCCTGGGCTCAGGCAATCCACTTACCTCAGTCTCCCAAAACGCGGGATTACAGGCTGAGCCACCGAGCACGGCTAAAAAAAACAATCTTTATATAAGATTCTGGATTTAACACTGAGAATAGAAAGAATAATGGAACACTGCTTTCCCTTGGTTAGAATCCAGTTCAGAAGGTAGGACACAATCATTCAAAACACAAGAAAAAAGGTAACACAATGCTTTTGCTGAAGAAGGAAAAATTTAAGTTGATTGCTAAAACAAGGGTAGGGTTGCACACATATGAAGGAAGGTGGTTTGGTTTCGTTCAAGACTTGCCCCTCACCAAAACAACTTCCACAAAAACCAAAAAACCTCATAATTATTCAAAACTTATAAAAATCTTAAAATGAACATTTTCTCAGCCAAAGATTAAAAAAATTATTCTGTTGTAATGCTAGTTGATTAATCTCTGAAAAAATAACTCTAAATAAAGATGTAAGTGATATTTTGAGAGGATAGTGAAAGTATAGCTTAGCTGTTCCAAAAGGTTTGTATTGGGAGTGGATACAGAACAGTGTTCTCTGTCCAGTTCCCATGATTTTTTGGAACTGTGCTTTCATGCCACTCCCATGGTGACTGTGGGAAAACTGAGTTGGTGTAATGTCACCTTTCCATCTCTCTGGGGACCATATTCATTTGTCCTAGGATAAGCAACAGATCCATCTGGATATTCCCTATCCCAGGATTTTATTTTAGAAATTAAGGACAATTACATAGGCACTAATTGTTTTTTTTTTTTTTTTTTGCGTTGGGGTCTCACTCTGTTGTCCAGGCTGGAGTGCAGTGGCAGTGGCATGATCACGGTTCACCGTAACCTCGACCTCCTGGGCTCAGGTAATCCTTCTGCCATAGCCTCTCAAATAGCTGGGATTACAACCACATACCAACACACCCAGTTTTTTGTTTTTGTTTTGTTTTGTTTTTTAATATTCTGTTGAGATGAAGTCTCACTGTGTTGCCCAGGTTGATCTTGAACTCCTGGCTCAAACAATCTTCCCAGTTTGGCCTCCCAAATTGCTGGGATTACAGGTGTGAGCCACAGTACCTTGCCAGAAATCATTGTATTTTTATCAAACTGAACTGAACTATACGCTGAGCTTTAATGTTTAGGAAAGGTGATGACTGAGTTTAACCACTACATATATTTTTACTAATCAGGCTGCTACTTTGCAGTGATGAAGTTATGAATTTTAGCATTTACAATCCAATCACATCATTTGGGGATTGATGATAGAGAATGGCTTGTATGATGCATTCACTCAGAAACAAAGACAGGGAACATATTTGTCTTTGGCCATTTTGTTATAAATCGCAAAATGTATAATTTCATGGAAATGTGTGATGAAAGCTTAAGAAAGATGTGTGCTAGGTTGGGTTCATTTTTTTCCCTAAAAGACAATTTGCAAGAGGCAATGGAGCATTTGTATCCGGTTGTTGCTCAGTGATAGGGAGACCTGTCAGTGAAAGAAAAAAACATTAACATCAGAACTTGGATTTCATAGAGGACCACATGATCCCCAAATCAAGCAGTAATGTGTGCAGTACTGGTTAGGAAATCTATGAATAAGTTTAGAAGTGATATTCAACTGGAAACAGGATGCTTCTATCAAGGAACTTGTTTTCTGAGAGTCATACATTGAGCTAAAATCAGGTTTCCTTTACTCAATTCCTTCTGGAGGGGTTGATTGTCTTCTACAGAAAAGAAGAATATCTCACTACCATTTCTTTAGTTTTTTCATAGGCCAGAACCAATGACAAATAAGTTATATATATATGATAATGGCAGTGAGGATTATGACAATGGTGATAGAAGAAGACAAAAGTAGAAATAAATACAAATTAAAATGAAAGACAGAAGCAGACAAAAGAAAAAAGAAAAAAAAAGGAAAGGAAAAAGATAAAGGAAGAAACACCAGTTAATTAACCACTTTACCTGTATTAGGTCATTGGTTTCTCACAACTCTATAATGTGGTTATTATCCCTCCATTTTATTGATGAGGAGTGACTTTTAGATGAAGAACCTCTCCTAAGCTGAACTGGACATCTGCTCTTTCTGATATTTGGAAGCAACTCCTCATTCTCATCCTTTCCCATTTATTATCTCCCAAATCAGAGTTTTCCAGTTTTCCACTAATGTTTTCCATCATCCACTCTTATTCTATGAACTTAAGTTGGAGCAACCGGAAAGAACATGTGACACAGATGGTATACTGTCCAATCAACACATTCCCTTCCCCTGGCTTTAGTTATTGCATCTATACATCTATCAGGGTTAAGGTTTGTGTTCAAGCTGTTGGGCCAAGAGAGTTCTATTTTCTACTGAGCTTGAAGCCGGAAACATTTAGTATTGGAACTGCTGGCCCCCATCATGACACCAAGTAGAACCTGAGAATGAGAGAAGAGATTTGAGATGTAGATGGAGACTTGAGTCCTGATAACATTATCAAAACCTTGGAAGTAACCATGGTGGAAACTCAGGCTACTCTAGAAGTTTTAGTTATATGAGGAATAAATTTTAGTCTCCATATCTGTGTGTGCGTGTGTGTGTGTGTGTGTGTGTGTGGTATAAATTATGTATTTATATATTCTATATTTGTTATATTTAAGCCTGTGCTTTTCTCTCACTGGCAATAGAAAAAACTCTTGACTCATACATAAAGTCAACTGAAGAGCTAGAGGCAAAGAGGGTATTCAAACTAGGATTCTCTGACTTCCCAGGTTGTGCTCATAAAAAACATCCTTCACAACCCCTCAATTTAGAGGAGAATTTCTAATGCAAAGAATGCAAAGAACCAAACAAGGGAATTAGTTCTAATTTTAGTTTGGCTTATTATAGTATTTGTTTTTCCTTCATTTGTGAAATCAGAAAGATAATATGAACTTGTTTAGATGACTGTAAGTACTCAAAGGGATAATATGTATAAAATGCCCTGAATAATTACTGGTACATGGCAAATAGTTTATGTTAGCTATTATTGTTATTTATATATTTTTAAAAGTTAAACATGATAGAAAAAATAGTAACTGTTTATAATTTCCCTCTCTTTTAGATGAGAAGAATCAATAGGATATTAATCACCTGGGTTCTTACTTTCACCAGTTCTTGTCAAATCCAACAAAAAAGAAGGAACATTTTATTTGCATTTAACATACACTTCTATGTATAAGTTAAATATACTTCTGTGTATACATTCTATCTGGAGACTTCTTTCCAGAGAATATCTTTCAAAAAGTCAGTTCAAAACTTTGATTTTGGGTATGTACAGAAGCAAGAAATCCACCAGAGGAACTTTAGCAGGTATTGACACAGTGACATGAGATTAGAGTAAGTTTTGCAGCTTTAAGGGCTTATTTGGATGGGCGTACGCTCCTGATGCATCCTCTTGCTCTGGTGGTCATGCTAAAAGTTAGTTTTTAGTTTGGAATAAAAGTTTATAGAAAAGGAAAGTGGAACTTGAATTCTTTCAAGGGTAATAGTAACAACAGATAAATGCAAGGGCAGATCTCTATGAAAAAAAATAAAGGTTGAGCTAGTCACACTTATTCCAAGCACACAAAATTAATCTTATTCCGGCTGTTCACAAGCAGCATCAAGGTAAAGCGTATGAACTACAAGCTACTAGTAACTCCCATTGGATAGGGACTGCAACATGTCAAAAGGTCTATGTAAATTCAAAACTTTAAGCCCTGGAGGTCTATTGAGAGGTATTCTGGTAATATTTTTCAAGTCTTTGCCTGAATATCAGTGGCATTCTATCAGGAGAAGTGAATGCAAAAATGCCCTACTTAATATCTCCCAAAAGCCACAGGTGCAAGCTGATTTCTGGAGCCAGCCTCTAGAGACAAGCAAACATTATATTACAACGGATGTCATTACACATACAGAAGGTAGCATAAAATGCCTAATTTATTCACAAAGTGACATTTTATTTAGTGCAAATAGGCAATTTGGGCATTTACCGGAGGCGCTTTCAGTAATAAAGGGGTGCTACTAAAATAGGTTGGAACACCTGACATTGTTGTCTTTATAACACAAGTTGCTGTTCTTTGGCTGTGGCAGAATAACCATAAAATATAAGATGTCTAGTGTTCAGTAACCTTCCTAATGAACACATGCTCTTCCCAAGCCTGACATTACATGATACCTCCCCTAGCCACAAGCTTTGGAGGTCAAGTTACTGTTAGTCTTCTATTATTATGCATCAGTGTTTTCAGGGCGATTTTTGCATAGGAGTGTTTTTTGGAGGTCTGCATTAATTTACTATTACAGTCAAAGGTTAACTACTATAGAGAATGCTGTGCTTAGTTGAACACAGGGTCACTGTGTATTCTTGCTGCTCTGACAATTTATAGCTGTTTATGGTATCTGGCAATATGGCTTGATAGTGGGGCCATTCTTATACATTAGCTATTTTATATATTCCATCAACCCATTAAGCATTAAATAACTGCTATATAATTCCAAGTGTGAGAATGTCTAACCCTTTTATTCTTTATATGTCTAAACTTATCACTGAATGAACACAAAACATATTAGGAATCAAATGACATATTTTGACAAATGGCTATCAAGTCCACGGCTTAATCAAATATATTCAAGTCTATGTCTCGTTGAAATTGTGAGGGAGGCAAAATTTATTTTCTCTTTCTCATCTTTTCAAGCATGGACCTGGTTCCCATCTTAGTTTCAAGATCCAGCACAAACTTCATGTCATGTCCTTGAAAGAGAAGTGAATATATGTCCATTACTGAATTTCCAGGGTACAGTAGTCTCTGGTACCTAAGAAGTGCTCAGTACATGTGTTTTGGGGCTATAATAAGAAAAAAAAACTTTATTGTTTATTCATTTCAGCAACTTTTTATTTTAATAAATCAATCTTGAAGGTGTAAATGTCTTCAAGTACTGAAAGAAAGTCTCTAATTGTAGATTTTAGATGATGAACAGGAGAGGTATTTGAGGTTGGGTATTTGGGTTCATTCCTTTTATTACATCTTGGACCAATGCCTACTGCTAGTGCAAGACCTGAATGATATCTAACTTGAAAATAAAACTAAAACCTTACCTCCCATGACTATGTAAACTACCCACATTGCATGGCTTCATGCTGAGAGAAATAACGATTCTTCAATAAAAGATTTCAAATGGCTGTAAAATATAAGCTTTCATAATTAGGAAGCTGGGAGAGAAATCCACCAAGCATTTCATTATGATGACTGCTGGTGCATTTTGTTATAAATATGGTGGATAGCTTTAGGGGCCACTGATGGCCTATCGAGGCAAGCTTTTCAGGACACATCATTCTCTCTAAATAGAGCATGGTTACTGCTCTCACATAGGCTTTCTGAACACCACCTATGAATGTGGATCACAACTATTTAAAGAAAGTTGGAGGTGCTTCTCCACCAGATTTGTGAACTGCTTAGCATAATAGAACCACCTGTCAAAGGTGAAGGCCTATTTTCCAATAAAAAGGTAGCATACAAATGATGGCTGCCCAGGAGCCATGTTCAGCATGCAACATGAGCAGAAATGGTCCGCCCAAGACACCATCTCCTGTTATCTCCTTTCTCCTAAGTCAGCAGGAACCAGAATGCACAGGGATCCTGTATGTGGCAATTATCAAAGAGCACAGATTTGTTGATGCTACTTCCTACTGGTACACAAGAAAAGAACTCTCAACAAGAGGGACAGGGAAAGGACATTTTGAAGCCCTTTTTTTCTAAAAGACTTCAGAATACATCCCAGTGCCATGAGTAAATTCTAAGGCACTAAGGTACTAACAATATTCTCTGTTGGATAAACTTAGGACAGCAATCAGACGAAAAAAAAAAACAACACAACTATTATACACACATACAAACACACACATACATATACATGTATACACACACGTGTGTATATACATGTGTGTGTATATATATCTACCTTCATCTATGATTAATATGACTTACTGCTAGTTTATTAGTAATGGCAAATAAAAGACAACCCCCTGAGAATATAACTTAAATTATACAACTCTCTAAGAGTTTCTTTTAAGTTACTAAAAGCAGTATGAAATTTTTACCATTTCACTCTGTTTTGGATGTTGCTTGGATATTCATGTCTCCTGTGCCTTCATGTCTCCTTATAGAACTACCAGTTTAATCAGTCGATTGGTACATGATCACAAGTAGAATTATGAGATAATTCCATTATTGTTATATTGAAGCATTTGTATTTTAGGAAAAAAAATCACTTGAGGAAAAATAGCAATTCTAGCACTGAACTTAATATTCAAATAGATATAAAATGAGAAGCTTTCCTGGAACGCATTTACTTATTGAATCTTGCCTCTTCCCACTCAGAAAAAGTTCTTGAAAACACATTGGAATCTGTAGCAATAAAACTCATTCTTTTGTGATTTCATCAGTACTACTGATAGACTATGATGTTATAATTTTATGGACAAAAAATCTAATATGATTAGCTATATTTTGAGTTTTTTGTAATGACAATCAGGATTATAATTGTGGCTAATCTAAATGGTATCCACTAGAATTATGTAGTAAGAAATCTTAGCACAGTTTAAAGCTATCCATGTCATTTACTGTTGGGAGAGGTTATATGTATCTGCTAGTACTCCTCAACAACACATTTCAACAATTTTGAATTGTAGTAAAACCAGGATTCCTTGAAGGCTCCGATTACAATAAATGCTGCTAGAAATAGCAATTATTGGGGTATGTGTGTGTATATCTCTGTGAGTACGTACATTCTCCCACTGAGTTATAAAACCATAATTCTTTGCATTAATACTGAGGTTTTAGGACCTCAGTAATATATCCATGGCTAAGACACGACACAATGGGAGTCTTATATGTGAGTAAAAACTGTTGAATAAAGATTAGCCTTGCTTTAAGCAGCATTACAAATATCTGATTCTGCATTTATTTTTCAATTGTTCATAGTTACTCTTTTATTCTGTACTCTGCATGAGACTTCTATTTGACCCCAGATTGCTCATTATTACAAGAAACACAACATAAAAGCCTACCTTTTCTGGGTTCCAATATCCACCAGTAAAACCCTGGAGTTTTATAGAAATAGATACAGGTATTGATTTCCTTCCATAAAGATCATAGGAAATTCATGACTTTTTGGCCACTTTTAATTAGCATAAAGCATGCTTTGCTGAGTGAAATACTGGTCTCTGAATTTTTAAAAGAAAGTTATTACAGCCATACTAGAAAGATAATAATCTAGAGAGCCTGGGTAAAACATTCTTCTCTCAAAATATATGCTCCCAAACGCTTTATGCTGAAGTTAGGCTGCAAAATACATTTCATTTCCCCCCATGGTATTGCATTTAGTTTTTCTGTACATTTAAACCATGTCTACAATTGATTGAATGGTTCAAAGCAATACAATGTTATTATAAAGCTTTTGCAAGGCTGTGGTGATGTTTGTTCTGCCCTTGTACATAGCTTGTCACAGTGGAAAATGTACCAGTATAAACACTGAGATCTTAGCAGAATAAAGAGGTTGTTTCCAAATGTGTGCCTGGCACAAAGAAAAATTTCACACTAAATCTGAAACGATAAGGTTTCATTCTTGATAAGGAGGCTCCCTATTTTATGGTAGCAAAATACATCAGGACAAGTCCCTTGATGCTCATGACCACTTGTTACGTATGAAAACCACATTTATATTTTAAAAAATCATTTTTAAGAAGTTACTAAAATTTCCCTCTGATGAAATTAATTCAAGTAGATGTCCTTCTCTCAGATTTATGACCTTATCTCTTTTAGAAATGCAATGCAGGCCTTAGTCTTAGTTGGCTAGCACAGTGTTTTTCAAATGCTGGAGTGCAAGATTAATTTTAGTTGGCAATAATATCTAAAACACATAACATGCAAAACGTTTCCCTTTTGAGTCTTTCAATGCTTCGTAGTATATCAAAGAGAAAAACTCTGTTTGAAACTATATGTCTTTAATCTCTTGAACACTTCCAAGCTCTCTGTTTAACAAAGAAAAGGCCTTAGGTTCAGAAATTTGGGAAGAGGGACAGATAATAGTATCTAACTAGAATTTGATAAAAACTGTTTTATTTTGCTTTTTCTTTTTTTGACTGGGGATGTATTTAATGTTATTTTTCTATTCATACCAACTGATATAATTTAGAAAAATAAAACTTAGTTTTATAAGAAAATACTAAAAATAATGAGACAATTTAAGAATAACATTTAAAAATTAAAAAACAGCTAGTAGAGGCCGGGCATGGTGTCTCACATCTGTAATCCCAACACTTTTAGAGGCTGAGGTGGGAGGATCACTTAAGACCAGGAATTTGAGATCAGCCTGAGCAATATAATGAGACCTCCAACTTTACAAAAACATAAAAACATCAGTCGAGCATGGAAGTGCACAGATATAGTCCCAGCAACTCAGGAGGCTGAGACAAAAGGATGGCTTGAACCCAGGAGGTCAAGGCTGCAATGATCTGTACCCTGTACTCCAGCCTGGGTGACAGAATGAGAGCCTGTCTCAAAGAAAAAACATGTAGGTAGTAGGGTATATGATATGTCACCTTTCTAGAGCTAGTATGTAGTGGAACCCAGATGTTCTTAAAGTCAAGAAAGTGGTACATTCTTGCCTGCCATTTGGAGAGGACATGGTTCAAATAGATTCAAGCATTTAAAAGCCAGTTGAATCAGTTGTCTTCCTTATACTGTAATGATGAATTGGACACAGATTGATCACCTTCTGTGTGTTTGTAGAGAACCCAACGGAAGTCCATTCAAAGGGTTTATGGTATGTAGGGGTGAGAAGAAGGTTTAGATAAACTGGGGAAATCAGGCTCTATAGAGTACTGCTCTGCAATTTCGAGGTACTTATGAATTTTCTGGGGGAATCTCATTCACATGCAGATTTTGGTTCAGTAGGTCCGGGATGAGACCTAAGATTCTACATTTCTATTTTATTTATTTAATGTATTTTTAGACAAAGTCTCGCTTGGTTACCCAGGATAGAGTGCAATTGCCTGACCATAGCCCACTGTAACCTTAAATTCCTGCTCAATGAATCCTCTCACCTCAGCCTCCTGAGTAGCTAGGGCTACAGGCATGCATCACACACCTGGCTAGTTTTTTAATTTTTGTAGAGACAACGTCTCAATATGTTATCCAGGCTGGTTTGAAAATTCCTGGCCTCAAGTAATCCTCCCACCTCAGCATCCCAAAATGCTAGGATTATAGGTATGAGCCACCACACCCAGACGAATTCTGCATTTCTAATAAGCTCCCAGGAGGGGTGCCTACTGCTAGTCCGGAGTACCAAGGATCACAGAACATTTAACACTAAATTCCTGGTAATTCTCACCAGAAAGCAATGGAGAAAGAATCCTTGGAAACAGTGCATTGGAGATAGGCCAGTAAGAGTAAGCTGATCTTGTAACTATTACCTGGACTTTGCTGGCTAGACCTTTGTGTTATTATTCAAGGGGAGGGTGTTACAACATTGTCACAGAAAAGGATACCCACCCTTAGAGAAACAGACTGTTTAGCCAGGAGGCAGAACAGGGGTGAATGTCATGAAGATCTACATTCATATGGAAATGCCCAGACCTGAGGGCAGGAACATGCTGGAGAGCATATGGGTTAGGACAAAGGAAGAGCACGTAAGTGCTATCATTACGAGAGTACACTGGGACACATGGAGGAAATGCATGCTGTGCTACTAGACACGGATTGTAAAATCAGTGCAGAGAAAAGACAGAGTAGTGATGGGGATTTCAACTCTCCAGACATCTGCCGGAAGTCTCATTTGGATAACAGCAGAATGTCTAACAGGACCTTGACTTGCTTTGCTAACAGCTTCATCTCCCAGAGGAGCAAATTTCCCGGTGGAATTGCCATTCTGTATTCATTTTTGGCCAACCAGGGAGAATTAGTTGGCATTTCAACAGTGCTAAGTAGTTTAGGAGTCAGATATCGTATCATTTCAGAGATCGTGACATGGTGGGAGGAAAAAATCATCATGTATATTATAGTGTATTTAACTGGATTCCAAACAGTTTGGATATGCTTGATATGAGATCTTTGGAAGAAAGATTATATCAGCTCTTAAAAACTCAGTTTTACCTGTGCAATGCCAAATGATCTGAAACAGAATGAAAGGCAGGAGGTACCTAGAAATCACACACCTCTAGGGCCTCCACCATGTTGTTACCTTTTCTAGGAATACCCCTGCTTGTTGAATGGAGCACTCCAGTCCATCATTTGGTGTCAGCTTAATAATAAGACATGTTCTAGATGGTTCTGTTCCCCATATCAGTCCACGTTTCTACTAAGGCAGGAAGGTAGACAGGAACTAGAGCCAGAGGAAGAGGCCAGGAAGCTCTCAGCCGCAGGAAATGGGCCGGCCAGGGCATGAATGCATGTGCGAAGCAGCCTCCTGCCGTGGAAAGCCTTTTCCCGCCAGTGGGAAACTTACGGCGGGGTATTTGCCACCAGAGAAACATTTAAACTAGGCCAATGAAACAGAGCCAGGAACGGGGCCCATCCAATGAACACTCAAACACTTACTGCCCATCCGATGGGTACTGAGTCCATACAATGAATGTCTAACATGATCCCAGTGAAAGAGAGAGAAACCCCGCAGAATGTAATGTCAGGGTTCTTGAGCCACTCTTGCACTCCAGCAGCTTCTAATTCTCTGGAGTGAACAGCCTCTTTTGCCTAATAAATCTCTCTCTGCTTTTACTGGTTGTGTGTTTTGTCCAATGCTTTTAGACACCAAGAACCTGGTCTTCATCAGCAGACTATCACAGCGAAAGACGCTCCCACCCCCTGCATCTAAGTTTCGAGTGCCTTCCAATACTATCTTGTTAAAATTATATTCTTTGATGTGTCCATCTTTTCTAATAGTTGTTGGACTCAGGGACCTTATTTGTTTTGTTCCCACTGTGTACCCAGCATCTAACCAATATCTGTCATATACTAGACACTCAATAAATATTTGTTTCATAAATGAAAAAGACTAGGTATATATTATTCTAACCTGTTAAGATCAAGACTTCTATATGTCCTCAGAGGGAAATGAAGACAGATGAACATATCAGTTTATCCCTTGACCCTCTCCCCATCATCAAACACATAAGATTATTAAATAAAATATAAACAGAGAAAAGTAAAAAGACAATTACACCCCAAAGATAAATAATTTGAAAACTACAAATGGAATAAAAACTCAAAATGCTAACTGAGACTGACATCCTCCATGCTTCCTGGGATTTTAGTCTCAGAAGAGAAAGAAGAGGCAATGAGTATGCATATGGTCAGATGTTAGGGGTTAAAATTGTCCCAAACCTCATGGAAACTGATCTGAAGTTCACTACAGGTTGGGACACTTTTTCTCTGCCTGGCAAACAAAATCTGACTGAGTGATGCCTACAATTAAAGGTTATATAAATCTAAATTGAAAAGATAAGAACTAGCACAGTCTCTGAGCCAAACCTGGGCTAGGCTGTCCATGGATTTGATGGCTAGATATGGACATCACAGAACAGGAATCTCAAGTTATAGCTATGAAACTGTAAGGGCTTGGTTTGGGACCAAGAAACTCAAAAGGCTTGTTAGAGGGATGGATGTTGTAGGTTTCAAGGGAAGTTTCCACTGAAGATGAAACTTAAAGTCCAAATTACAAAACTGATTGGGAAAAGTAACAACATGCTAAATCAAAAACTGACACTCAGGTAATTAATTCACTCTAATATAAATGGAAATAATGAACAATCTGAAAAAAATGACTTTAAAGGAGTATGTCTAGGATAGTCCAAAGATAAATGAATAAATGATATCTCCAACATGAAACAAGTTTTTTTTTTATTCATGCAAAGATGAAATAAAAACAGGTGGAAATTTTTTTAAAAAGAATCAATTAGTATTATTGAAATAAAAATAGGCATTGATTTAAAAACAAGCAAAAATACAAATCTAGGGGGGGAGTTGAAACAAACAGGTAATTATACAGCTATGTGGTAAATGCACTTACGAAGAGAAGCAAATAGCATGTCAGTGTGCCTTAACACAGTTGGCCCCCTTCTAGTCTTGGTGTTAGAGGAAAGAGGGATCAGAAAAGTAGAGAGTGTGAACTCCATCTTTAGGAAGAATAAAAGTTGACTGGTAAAGAGAGAAGTTCTGCCAGAGACAGAATACGTAAGGCAAGAAGCAGCATTGGAGGAATACAAGCACATGGGTACTATCGGTGCCAAGAGTATAAGCAGAGAGGGTGACAAGTAGGGCTGGAGAGGAGACAAATTCTGAAAGACCTTTGATGCTCTGTTTGGAGGCCCAGACTTTATCTTGTGGTGAAGAGGACTGTCACTGGAAAGTTTAAGATCCAACGTGGTCACTTTTATTCTTGAGATGAGTCACTTTTGATGACTAGGCAGAGGATAGATTCAGAAGATCAGGGTCAGAAAAATTAGGAAAAGGCTTCTCTAATAGTCCAGCTGAAGAAATGGTGAGAAGAACCTTTTCCTTATTCATTTTTGCACTCCCCTCCTTCAGAACAGAATGTGGCACACAGTAGCTGCTCAAATCATGTCTGAAGAAGTGATTCTGTTCAGCTTACAATCAAATAAAAAACAATAGAGACGAAGTCGCCATTCGACATAGATAACATAGATAATGCCAGAAGTGTGTGTCTCTAGACAGATCAGCAGGAATCTCAATCAACAAAAACTCTTTGCGTGGGCTTCCGAAAGACAGCTGGATGTTATCTTGTTCTAAATGATTTGTTTTAATCTCATAGTCCTGGAGATAAACCGACCATTGGCTGAGGGTTGGAATGATATTTGTCATGACAGGATCTGAGCTGAATCCAGAATTTCTGTGTGATTGGACAAATCTGATGCCAAAGGATCAGAGGAATACTCTATTCTCATTATAACAGTAGTATGAGAAAATTAGTGGGAGGAAAACACATTTCATTTAGAGGATGGGGGAAAACCCACAAAGAGATAAATATGTATAGCGATACCAACGCCCAGCATGAACAGCCCACAATCTGCCTGTGGAATTGCACAGGATTCTTTACGGCTCCTAACTGTTGGCATGCAGCAAATGTAAAATATTAGCAATAATAATTACACTCTGCATATGCTTAATGTCTATCAATAAAGCTATGACTCTTAAATTCCCTTAAGCTTCTTTCCATTAGAAGCAGTAAATTAAATATATATATTCAAACAAATTAAACACTGCTAACAGCTTTTCTAATTTGTAAACACTAGCATAAACATGAGCTTTATCAAATGCTTAATTAATCTGAAATGCCAACTTAAAAAGTGAAGTAATGAACAATAAGCGTATTACCACCTTAGGTTGTTATTCCATCTGGGTGCTTTTCACAAGGAATTCAAGTATATGTTTCTATATAAATCAGCTAAAGTTGTGAAAAACCAATCAGCTCGTAGGATTAAGAATAGTTTGGAGTTGACCAAGGATGGTTAATTTTCTGAATAAACTATTTAATGCAAAATAAAATCGAATAAACTTTTAATAAGCAAGTTGTTTTTAAGTCAATGAGAGGGAAGTCTAGATTTTATATATTTGAGTTTTTATTTATTGCAATATAGTCAACAATTTTGCTATAGAATTAATAGCTGACATAATTAATCTACAGGACTCTAAATATCATTTTCTAAACTTAGGGTTATATGTTAGTCCTTATTTTTAACCTGTTGGTAAATATTCTGTTTCAACATTCATCTGTAATTATTCTTTTTCTGAAAATTTTGTTAGATACTTCATGCAATCTATGAAAGGTGAGAGCTGTTGCTTTTGACAATTTTATCCTTCAGTTCTTATTGCACACATACTAGGCATTTGAAAACATTCAAATGAACTATTCAGGAAAAAAAAAAATATATGTATATATAACCTTAATGGAAAAAAGGGCAACCTGTCTTGTATCACTTTTGTTTGTTAAGTGGATGTTGCAAATTAAGTGAAATGTCAAACATCTATGAGAACCCTCAGCTCTATCACCCAGGTCGTGAAGAATTTCCCAAAATATCAGTCAAAGGATCCTTCATGTTTAAAGCTAGAATGGACGTACAATTTCTACTCTAAACCCACCCATTCGACAGATTGTGAAACTGAAACCCAGAAAGAGGTATGAAATTACTCAGACACAATGATTTGTAATAGAGGTGGATAAGAAGTCTGTCTGTCCCCATTGTTAAGCTACTGATGGATCTTTCTATAACATGCTGTGAGCTACAATGCCCTACTATCCCTTCAAACACTCTCTTATCCCGAGACACAGATAACCATCCTTTGAGGGCAGTCTTTTGGCATTTATGCTCCTTCCTAATAGTAGTATGGCATAGACCAATCTTTCTAGCCTATGGATAAGAATGTTATGTAGGAGAGAACCAGAAGCCTCAGTGAAATCAAGGCAGATTACATCTATTGCTTCCTCTTTATCTTATGGCCTGCCACTCTATCATAGAAGGAAATTAAATTGGTCTAGCATGATTCACTCTTTCCAAAACCTCGTTTGCTGCTTAAAACTCTGTTCCTTCCTAGGGAATTGTGATACAACTTATAAAATATAATTTCTTTTGGTAGCTTCTTGATTGCTACCACTAAGCTGAGCAAACTGTAATTAGTTGGATGCTTGCTTTTCCAAATACTTGTTTTTTAGGGCCAGGTCTGAATGTGCTCTTTTCTTTTGGAGTTTTCTTAGCTTTTTGAAAGTTCTAGCAATTAGTTGTAGGATATTCTGCAGAACCATGTACCCATCTCTGAGCATGTAGAATTTATGTCATCAGATCCTGCCGATGTTAATGTTCAATAATTTGTGAAGTATTTTAGACTATTTTCTGTCTTTCCGTCCCCTGGCATCGTCTTTTTTCTGCTACCTTAACTGTCCTGGCAACACTCCTGATTATCTGTCCCAGATAAACTTTTTCTTAGCGACAGAAGTAAAAACAAAACAATAAAACCTCTGAAATTTTTGTTTTTGATTCCCCCTCCTCGTTTGTCTTATCATCAGATTTCTCTCCCTTTCTATCAGCACTTGACATTTTTCTTGATTCTGTTTTGCTTTATAAAATTGAGAAACCCTTTTCCATTATCTCTTTTACTTTTTTTTTTCACTCTCATGTGTGAAGATTCTCACCTTCTCTCACAGAAGAACAAACAGCCTCAGCATGCTACTCGTTCTCCTGATACAGCTATTTGGTTGAGATTGTGACCATATTGTTCCACAGGCACAAGCGTGGAGCTAAAACGTCACAGATTCATTAATTAACATTCATTCATTCAATACTACTGATGAACATTTAGTGGGATGTGCCGTGTCTGTTGTAGGTTCAGGAGACATGGCTGTGAAATGGTCAAGGCTGTTGTTTTCATGAAGTTTATTTTATAGTGAGATACAGGTAATCACATGCAAAAAATAAACATGATAATTTCTCTTATGAAACAACTAATACAGAGTAGAATGTAAGGAGTGTGATGGTGGTAGAGTGTGTGTAATCACATGAATTCAACTAAGGGATTACCTAGGCCATTATAAGAGTGAAATGCACCTCATCCTTTTGGTCATTTCAGAGCAACCTCTTTGGGTTGCCTCTCCCTCTGTGGACCACTCCTTCTGGTAACCCGAGGTCTCAGGCACACACATTTGTAAACCTGTTTGCAGTATCCAGCAGGAAATATCTACACATCATCACTTAAAGCAAGAAGAAACTGACAGAAAGAATAGTTTGGGGAGCTTGGTGCTTTCCTTCACCTTTTCCCTTTTATTCTTGTAAATTCAGAAAATTACCTTACAAAATATAATCTACAGACTTATTTTGAGTGGAATAATACAAGTGGATGAATTGCATTAGGTTTGTAAGGTTTCTAAAACTCTTTTCTGACTTATTTTGGTTAGCACAGTGATTCTGAAACTCAGCTCTATTGATATTCTAGGTTGGATAATTATCTTCCTTTTTGACCTACAGGATAAATGCAGCCTGCCACTTTGCACTGTTATTGCTGTTTCTTAACAGTTTTATTGAGATTTAATTGATAGATATGATAGATACAAGACTCTGTACATATTTGAAGTAAACATCTGATAAGTTTTGACACATTTACAAAACCATAACCACAGTCAAGGTAATAAACATCCATCATTTCCAAAAGTTTCTTTCTGCCCTTTGTTTTGCTTGTTAATTATTTATTTAATAATTTTTTAATTTTGAAGATGTGGTGCACCATTTAGGGTTAGGTATATGAATGTTTATTATGCAGTTACCCTTGTTGATGAGTTGTGCCCCCCCCCAGCAGATTCCCACTACTGCCAATCCTGCCCCCTCCTAGCAATTTTCCACTACTGCCAATCCTTTTCTTATAGTATTATGATAATTGTTCAAGGTCCACTTATGAGTGAGAACATGTGCTTCTCAGTTCTTTGTTTCTGTGATAGATCACTCAGTATAATAGACTCTAAGTCCATCCAAGTTGCTGTGAAGTTCATAATTTTGTCCTTCTTTATGGCTGTGTAATAGTCCATTGTGTATATGTACCATATTTTTTTATCCAGTCCTTTCCAATGGGCAGCAGAGTTGGTTCTATGTTTTTGCTATTGTGAACAATAAACATGTATATGCAGGTATCTTTTTCATAGAGTGATTTGAGTTCTTCCAGGTATATTCCCAGTAGGGGGATTGTGAGTTGTATGGAAGGTTGATTTTTAGATCTTTTAGGAATTACCAAACTATTTTCCACAGAAGCTTTGCTAGTTTACACTCCCACCAACAGTGTAGAAGTGTTCCCTTTTCCCCACATCCTTTCCAGCATCTGTTGTTTTTTGAGTTATTGATGATGGCTGTCCTGACTGGAGTTAGGTGTTATCTCAGTGTGGTTTTAATTTGCATTTGTTTGATGACTAGTAAGGCTGAGCAATTTTTAATGTATCTGTTGGCCGCTTATACGTATTCTTTTGAGACATGTCTATTCATATCTTTTGCCCACTTTGTAATGGGCTTTTTTTTTTTTTCTTTTCAGCATGTTTGAGTTCCTTATAGATCCTAGATATTGGACCTTTGTCAGATATACAGTTGGCAAATATTTTTTTCCCAGTCTGTGGCCTGTTTCCAACAAAAACTATAAAATATGCTCAAAGAACTCAAAGATAACACAAACAAATGGAAAAATAGTCCATGTTCACGGATTGGAAGAATTAACATTGTTAAGATGTTTATTCTACCCAAGGCAATCTACAGATTTAACGCAATACTCATTAAATTATCAACAGCATTCTTCTCAGACCTGGAAACGACAATACTAGAATTCATACAGAAACATAAAAAACCATGAATAGTCAAAACAATCCTCATAAAACAAAAACAAAAAACAAAGTGGGAGGTATCACATTCCCAGACTTCAGACTTTAAACTTTTTTAGAAAACTACAGTAATCAAAATAGCCTGGTATTGGTACAAGAACAGGCATATAGGCCAATGGAACAGGATAGAGATTTCAGAAGCAAAACCTCAATTTCTCAACCAACTCATCTTCAACAAAGCTTCCACCACCAACCACTAGGGAGAGGAGAACCTGTTCAGTAAATGGTGCTGGGAAAACTGGCTGACCATGTACAGAAGATTAAAACAAGACCTTACCTATCACCATACACAAAAATAAACTTTAAATGGATCAAAGACCTAAACACAAAATCTCAAACTATAAGAACCCTAAAAATGCAGGAGACACCCTTAAGGAAATTGGAACTGGTCACCAATTCCTGATCAAAACCCAAAGTTCCCGTGCCATAAGATATCAGATAGACAAGTGGGACCTCATCAAACTTCTGCAAAGCCAAATAAACTATCAAGATAGCTTGTTTGTCTTTATTGTGGTAAGAACATTAGCATCATATTTTAACAGCTCTTAACAAATGTTTAAGTATTTTCAGCTATAGACACAACCCTGTCCAGCAGATCTCTAGAGCTTGTTTATCTTGAATAACTGAAACTTTATACCTGATGAATAGCAATTCTCCATCTCTCCCTCCTGCTAGCCCATGCCAACCATCATTCTACTCTCTGCTTCCGTGAGTTTGACTATTTTATATACTCCATATAAGCGAAATCATGCAGTATGGCATTTGTCTTCTCTCTCTGGCATATTTCACTTAGCATAAGATCCTCAAGGGTCATTCATGCTGCTGCATATGGCAGGATTTTCTTCTTTTTATAAGGCTGAATAATATTACATTTTATGTACATACTATATTTTCTTTGTCCATTCATCCATGGACGAGCACTTAGGTTGGTTCCATATCTTGACTATTGCGAATAATACTGCAATGACCAGGGGAGAACAGATATCTTTTCAATATCCTAACTTCAATTATTTTGGATGTATAACCAGTGAGATTTCTAGAACATATGGTAGTTCTATTTATGTTTTTGGGGGAAAAAATAAATTAAATCCATACTGTTTTTTCACAGTGACTAAACCATTTTACATTCTCACTATTAGTTATAAGCATTCCAATTTCTCCACATCCTTGCCAACCACTTATTATCTTATCTTATCTCAACTCATCTCATCTCATTTCATCTCACCTCATCTCATCTCATCTTATCTTATCTTATCTTTTCTGACACTTGGAGACAGATCAGGCTATTCTCTTATTACACAAAAAGTCTCACATAATAACAGCTTAAAGCCAGATTTCTCTGAGACCATGATTATGTGAGACAAAGCAGGGCCATTTATAATTTTGTCCAAGCACAGACAAAAACAAGTTTGTTCTGCCACCTACAAAACACTAAACAGGCCCTCTTTTGGCTAAAATGAATGTCTGCTACTTTTGTATCAGTTGCAGCGCATCCTGTGAGTTTCACCTCCCCCTAGGTAAGATTAATTGAGCCATTCAATCGTGAAAAATTGTCCCAACCATCTGACAGCATCCAATTCAGAGCAAATTTCCACTTCCTTAGATCTTCCTTAAACTACCCAACTAAGATCCAAATCCTAGAATTGGTTCCTTCTGACACCCTCTTACTGATACATCCTCATTCTCCATGGTGTGTTCTTTCTTGTTGCAACAAGCAACTCACTCAATTTGTTTAACTGTAAGTGTATACTTGCTGGGCCTTGGCTACAGGACTTTGACAGCAGTATTCCTGTCCTTGACCCACTGAATGTTAGTAGTACCCCAACTCTAGTTGTATCAACCAAAAGATGTCTCTGTACATTGCCAAATGACCAATGGGGTGGGGGGAGCAATATCTCCCCTAGTTGAAAACCACTGAGGTTGCTGATTCAAGATCATCAAACTGAGGTCAGTCTTACCGCTGCATATTTATAAACACTGTCAGTCATGGAAAATTCTGAAATGAAAAATCCTCCTACTTTTCTGAACCTTTCATTTGATTTTTTTTTCCTTCTTCCATCTTCTTTCTTCTTATCAGAGTCATTGTGCAATTACACTGTTAGCCATTTATCTTGTCTGAATTCTTTGTGTAGTATTTAAAGAAATTTTGTTACAGTTTACTTCAGTAAGTACCACATGTAAAAAGAAAAAAAGTTAACATTTCATTTTATTTTTTTAATAAAATCTGTTTTGCATGAATTTCTAGCCCTCCAGGCACCCGAGTATTCTATAGTTGTTTTCTTATTTATACTCAGAGGAGAATCTCGAAAACCAGGGAGGTTTCCAGAGACTGCAGTGAGAAGTTAGTCTTGTGTTTATTAATTTTTTGTACATATGCCCATAGGCCTTGGGGCAATGAGTTCATTTAAACAAATAGAAATAATGCATAAATAACTACATTGCCCCTAATTCATCTCTATGATTAGTCCCATAGATTGGCAGGGCAATATTGTGATTCCACCAGCCTGCTGTAAGAATAGTAAGAAATTCCATTCACTATCAAGAGAACACATGATATTTTATCACAATGACATAGAATAAATCAAATTTATTCACTTGGAAAGCAGTTCTAATCACTCCCAGTCTTCCTTGTATTGTTATTCCTTGTAGCATTAGGATTATTTTGTTGCAAACCAAGGAAATTTACCCTGGTAGGTTAAGAAAAACAGAATGTTTTGGAAATATGTAATAAGAGAAGAATAAATAAGGCAAGAAAACTAACAAACAGCAAGGCTTAGTAGCTTTAGAGACTGTAACAAGAACTCTGTGATAGTCTCTTTTAGGTTTTACCACAGAAATGAATGTGCTCAAACTGCCTCAGTGTTTGGATCATTTTTTCTCAGTTATGAATTTGTAGGATAAAACACAATTGGCCTTGCTTGGGTTATGTGTCAGCTCTTAGATTAGGGAGGGCAGGACATCTTGATTAAAATCCCCACAAGACTATAGTCAATGAAAAAATTTAATTGTCTTGGTGGGCAGAATGATGGTCCTTCAAAGATGTTCACATCTTAACCCTGGAAACTGAGAATATATTAGGTTACGTGACCAAGAAGATTGCAACTAATATTAAGTTTGCAAATGAGCTAAACTTGAAATAGGGAGACTGTCCTAGATTATCTCCATGGGGCTAGTGTAATGAGAAGGATTGTAAAGTGTGGGAAAAAATGGCAGACGGAAAGAGTCAGTGAGAGGAAGATGCAATTATAATAAAAGAAAAATAGAGAGGTGCAACATTGCTGGTTCTGAATCTGAAAAACAGGAAGCCATGAACCAAGAAATAGAGGTGGCATCTAGATGTTGGAAAGAGCAAGGAAACAGATTCTAGAGCCTTCAGAAAGAAGCGTAGTCCTGCCAAAAACTTGATGATCGCTTGGTGAGACTTATCTGGGACTTCTGACCTCCAGAACTGAAAGATAATACATTTATATTGTTTAAGCCTCTAAGTTTGCAGTAATTTGTTAAATCAGCAATAGGAAATTTATATCATTACCTATACAAAAAAATCCATAAAAATTTTAATAAGTGTTTGACAGTTGGAAGACCAAAATCAAAATTAAAACCAAAATACTACACATCTATACTAGTGCTTATTCCACAAAAAAAGTTAAAAACTCAAAACACATAAAATCAAACACTTTTGATTTTATATTATGCTTTTAAGCTTACACTATTTTTCTACTAAAAAACTATAAGATGACCTCCCCAATTTTTCACTGCATAGGATTAATGTAAAAAGTCAAACATAGTAATGGGACTTGCCCATCATCTCAAATAAAATGACTCAAGAGAAGGACGTTGTCTAAATTATTTCACAAAATTTCTCAATTCTTCAACTTCTCTCAGAGTTAAACAAGTGAAAATCTTAATTTGCACAGGGTGAAATAAACATTGTCGTGTTAAAACTTCTTCCTTTATTTTCTATTGTTGGATTAGAACCATTATGCAATCTACAATGCTTCACATGTCCCGGTCTTGAAAAAGAGATATGGCCTGATAAATTCTGTGTATGATAGGTACTTTTACGTGCCATTTTGACAGGGCCATGAGCTACTCAAATATTTGGTTAAATATTATTTTGGATGTTTCTGTGAAGGTATTTTTTTTTGGATGAATTTAATATTTTAATTTTGTTCCTTAAAATGGGTCACCCTCATTCAATCAGTTGAAGGCCTGAATGACTTATCTGCCCCTAGATAAAGAGGAATTTCTTCTCCCTGACTGCCTTCAAGCCTCAAATTTAGTATTTTTCTGCCTTCAGATCTCAACTGAAATACTGGTTCTTCTGGGATTCCAGCCTGTTGACTGCAGACCTTGGAACTTGTCAGCCTCCATAATTGCATCAGAAAATTTCTTAAAATAAATCTCTTTCTTTGTGTATAAAATCTGTCTATTGTCTATTTATCTATCATCTATCTGCCTATTATCTGTCCTTTATTGATTCTGTTTCTCTGGAGAACCACGACTAATATACTCTTTAAGAAAAAAGTATGTTCTATGATCATTAAAAATTCTATTACTATTAGGTGCGTCTACTTAAAGAAAACAAACTAAAAATGATTGCTACTTCCATTCAGGTTTAAACAAGCATGCTCATTGTAAAAGTAAAACAAAAACAAACTAAAAGCAAAAAAAGTTGTCCCTAATCTATTTGACAATCAAATATAACTACTTTCTCTGTGTGTGTGTGTGTGTGTGTATGTGTGTGTGTGTGTGTGTGTGTGTGTGTGTATAACATATATATACATGTTCATATATATAAAGCCCTTTAGTATGTATTATCACATTGTGAATGTAGAGGAATAATACTTGCTACGTGTGTGTGTGTGTGTGTGTGTGTGTGTGTACCTTTGCTACTAATGATATCCTTTGTTTAGTAACCATACCTCTATATTATTTCCATTGATTATAAACCAATCTCCTATTGTTCAACATTTAAATTGTTTCTATTTTTCAATGCAGTGAGCAACAATAAATAGACATCCTAGTATGTATCAGGATAAATTCTTGGGGTAGAATTCCTGTGTAACAATATTATTGACACAGAATGCCAAATCATATGATACTGCTGGAACCATTAGTGTGTCATGACTAAGTAACTGGTAAATTAACTTTCAGTAATGCCTTCCCTGGAGGCAAAAGAAACTGAGTCACAAAGGGGACACGGTATCCAGGATTATCACTAGTGTCTTGGAAAAAGAAAAATCAGGAGACCTTTAAGGAAATGGAGGTAAAAATATAAAAACCAGCTCAACTAATGCCAGCAACTGGTTACAGGATGCAGTTGCCAGTCATTTAAAGGATGACCAGATTGCCTCCTGTTTTCTACTGGGGAGAAAGTCTGGGTGCATTTTGGCTTCACACTAGCCAATTTAGAATCATTCTCCCTGGCTCATGCTGCTTCTCTTTTTGTCCGGTCCTCTTCATACATCATACATCATGTGCTGGAACAAAATGCTAGCCAGTTTCTTGGAAGAAAGAGGCATTTAAAATCAAATTACTAATTTTTATGTTGTTTATCATTCATTTTTTAAGTGTTTAAAGTACTTCAATGAAAATAAATATTTTCAGTCAATAGAATATAGTTGATAAATTAAGAATATATGTGTGTTGTGTGTATATGTGTACATATACCTCATAACACAGGGATGATTATTTTTTAGTTCTCCCAGATAGGGAAATCCAAAGCCATTTAATCCATATTCTCTATTTTTTACATGAATAAATTTGCCAATCATTAGCAAGTGCCAAATGCAAATTTATTATAATTTAAAATTGGCTCTATAATGGACTCAGTGACAAAACATATGATTTAATATTCTTCATTATGGTATTGTTTATGTTCTGTTGGAAAGTTCCTTTATTACTATTTAACCACATTAAATTTCCCTGAGGAATCTGATTATCCATTAATGCTTGAAATAGATGTGTCGCCCTGGACTGACTAAAGAATCAAGTTTAATCTTTGACGGAGACCAGATAATGTTTGAGGAGAGAGGGAGGGAGAAATGTCTATTCTCTGTAATTTGATTCATAAAATACCTTGGGATGGGAAATAAGAGTGGGGGATATAGATAGCCTTTGGCTTAACCAAAAATCATTTTGTACCTTAAAGCACGAGGTTAAATTATGCTTAAAATTTTTTTCTTCACCAGTCTAGACTTGGACACTTTAGTACCTTTGTCTTCATCACAAGTAATACTAACCTTCAGTAGAGAAGGACCTCTTGTCAAGTCTTATTAAACTTTGTTCTCATTACCAAGGAAGCTAAGTTTCAGGTATAAAATGCAGCAAGTCATGAAGATTTATGTTGAACCATTATAGAGACACTGTATAAAATCATTTTAAAAGTCAAAGTGGAAATTTATTTAGATTTTGAACTATTTTATTTGGCACTGTTTTAAAAAAATAAGAACAAAAAAATTCCTTTTAAATCACATATTTCTAGAACTAAACATTTAATAATTCTTCTCAAGTAGAATACATGTGCTTGGCTTATCCTTTTTACTTCATTATTTTTCAACATAATTCAAACAGCATTTTTATCTGTCTAGAAGCTAGGTCAGAAATTTAAGCCTTTGAGAATCCTGCCAATAAATCATTACAGATTTCCTATTCATGCTCCAGTTACCCATGAGAAACAAACAGCATTTATATAAGCATCACAATTTTATTCAACATATATTTCGTGGGTACCTGAAAGATGTGGAGCCTCAGGAGATAATAAATGTACATCATTTCTCTCAAAAGAAGAGGTGACATCTTAATAAAGTCAGTATTCTCTCCAGTTTTCTTCTCCTCACTTTTTTTCTCTTGTTCCCTGGCTCAAGCCCCATTGGCCTTTCCAGTTCTTTTACTCCACGATCCAAAATTCAAATTTTCTCTTGGCCATTGGTCTTCGATATCTTGATTTCCTTTGTATGGAATATTTTTACCAGCCAGCCCCCAAACAGTTAACTCTTAATAGGATAACTCCCCATCCATCTCCTCACTGCACTTTCTTTCATCCTCAAGTCTAGATTAGGTTTCTTTGCTATTTGCACTTTTTGTAAATTATAATTATGTAAACATTAGAATGATTACTTCATTGACATTGATCTGTCTCCCTCATTACCCATAAGCTTCATGAAAGAAGGACCATGCCTTTATTTTGAAAGTATTTTATTCCTGAGGTCAAGTGTGTTGTCTGGAAAATAAAAGATGTGCTAAAAAGAATATTTGTAGAATAATCAATGAGTTAAAAATTTGAAGCAATTGTCATTGAATTGGGAGTCAAGGCTTGTGCATACATATCAAAAAAAAAAAAAAAGAAAGAAAAGATAGAAAATAAAAGCGAAGTAGCAAGCCAACTGAATGAGAGATAAGTGATACAGTGACTAATGTGAATATTACAGACTTTTAAGATTGCAGCCACAGATGGCAGAATGCTGCAGGACAACTACGGAAATGAGAAGAGGTTACAACATAGTCTTGTAAGTGGAGGATTTGGATAAGTGACAAAGAAAAAAAAAATCCAGATTCTACCTAATATGTTACAAAACTCCACACCAGCATTTGGAAGAAAGCTTTGAAGGAGTGAGGGAAAGTCAGAAGGTCATTTAAAGATGGGTGACAGTTGGATTGGGATGAGTGTTAAGATTTTGCACCAGGCTGCTGAGTGGTCCAAGTGTAGAAGCTGGGGGTGTAAGTGATTTGAAAAGTTCCACTGGGAAAAGCAAGGGCAGTAATTATCCCCGAGTACACATACATATGGCGAATTTTATGACAGATTATATTTAAAGGAAAGCTAAAACAAAAGTAAAATTGATTCTAAGATTTCACTTTAATACTACTGCCATTTTTTATGAGATATACTGGAATATATATATTCACAAAAATTTCGTATATTGAACATTAGCTATAAAGAACTGTAAACGACATTATAAACATTTTGCTTTAGCCTCACAACATGGAAGAGACATTGTTTTTCCGCACAGAATTGAGGCAATTGCCCAGAGTCCTATCATTGAGTAATGACGAAGTCAGCATTCAGGACCAGGCTATCTGTCTTCAAAACTCTATACATGGGTCAGTAAACAGTGTTTCATCTCTTTTAGAGGTCGGTTTATTGTATGATATAATATCAATCTTATCTTAATCTAATGCTACCTTCATGTTTTTAAGAAAAATTGATAAAGGGACATGTTTCAATAAGATTTGCTCAAGAAAAAAAATTCAAGTAGATAAAGTTTGCTTTAGGCTTTATGTGGGTAACTTTCTGAATGTTCACTCTCACCTGGTACTGTCACAGGATCACTCTGTTCACCCAAGCACCTCACCCTTCAAGTATTCCTCCCATGCACGCACATATCAAACATAGGCCATAAGGGTTCTATTGCAACTGTGGCTCTAGACAGAGTCTTTGGGTCCATTCATTCAAAACACTCCCTTTGTGGACTAGGTTAGGGGCTAACTTAATTCAGACTAAAGTGTTAATATTATTAATCAGCCTTTTCAAAAACTGGCATTTTAACATTAAACTTCAATACTTTCATCTAACAAGTTTTAATATTTATAGGCACAGAAACCCCAAATTAAAAACAAATGAAAATATTGCTGCTTTGGTTAGCAGAATGGTGGTGGCTAGTGCCTTCAATTCCATCAACTGAAAAAATAAACTAATAAGGCACATAGAAAGAAACCAGTTCTAGCTGTCTGAGTAATCCATTTAAAAATCCACTGTTCTGACCCAAAGGAATGACTAACATATTAATTTTAGACACTGATAAGTCAGAATGAAAAGATGGATGGATGGGAAAAATCTTAGGCTTTCTTGAAAACCAAACTTCGTAGACAAACACTCTACCCAGACATAAAGATAAAGTTATGCCTGGCCTGAATGAGTCCAAGGTATTGGTCCTCAGACAGTTTAATCAAGAATTCATTGGACACAAGTTATTTGCTTGGTCTCAGACCTGGGGTAGTTCTGAATAGCCTCCTTGAATTTGGATGATCAGAAAAGAAAATAGAGATTGATGACTCCTCCTTGGAAGCAGTTGGTTTAATCGCAGTGTGGTTGTATGTCCCGGTGCCACCTGGACTTGAAGTGTCCCATGCTGAGCACCAATGAAAAATGACCTTTTCATTTTGCTTAGGGTTCTCGCTTGCTCCTTAATGCCTTCCGTAATTAAGGAGTAACTACCAAGGCGTGGGGCATTTCTAGGGGATTAATGGCCAGCTGGGAGAGTTGATGGCCCGGAGCCAGTGGGGACTCATTAACCTCAGCTGGTCATTAATTCTTTGGGAGCTGCCTGGGATTGGGGGTGGAGGAATGGGGGAGCGGGGGAGGGGGCATGGTACCACTTGCTTGACTGTACTTCCAGGGTAAGAAAAAAGTGAACTTTTAAATATGCGGAGGCACAGTACATCTTCCTTGGCAATACAGAACGCCGTCTCAAACATTTTAACTGCATTGTGCTGTCAGCTCTCCTATCTCCTGGAGTCTTTTCAATCATGGGTGCTAGTGTTTGAGAGGGCAGAGATAAATGAGACAGACTCTGAAGTGGCAACTGAGGTGAAGAGCCTAAAATATGCTAAATGATGAAGTTAAAAGGGTTACATTTCAGGGCAACCCGGCTTCACCCGTTCTGAATTACAGCCCTTATACAGGCAATTAGGGGACACTAGTATATTTAATCTTGTGCTAGCCCTGCCTCCCTCCATTCAGGATATACACAAAAAAAGCAGAAGATGTTTAAAAATATTACATACTGCTGAGGGTGGTGAAAATAGGCCATCTTTTATGTGGCTAGTAGGAGTGTAAACTGGAACAACGTATTGAGAAGCAATTAGTATTAGCTATTGAAATTTCAGACTTGCATGTCCTATAATACAGAATTCCACTCATCTGCATTGTTCATAGGAAAAAACTTTGGAATTGTGGACAAGAATGTGATAGGCAAGGATGCTCACTGCAACCTTGTATGTAACAGCAAAAAACTCCAATCAGCCCAAATATTTATCAGTAGAAAAATGGCTAGATGATAGCATATCCATATTAGAGAAAGCCAGGCAGTAGTTAAAAGAATGAAGTAAAAGCCACATAGATTAAAAGCTCCTAAATCACTTTGCATGGATAATAAGTGTGTGTGCACATATATATATTATATATATATATATATATATATATATATGAAAGGGTAATGCACACTATTTCCTATGATACAATTTATGCAAAAATAACAGAAAACAATACATTTTCCATATATATATCCTATGATACAATTTATGTAAAAATAACAGAAAACAATACATTTTCCATGTAATAGATCCATATAAATGAGTAGAAAAGTGATCTGGGGGAAACAAAACACAGATTTACATGGGTACACACAGGTATAAATACACTTATGTACTTGCACACATCACAGAGCAAAACAGTAGTTCTCTGAAAGAATGAAATTGTGATATCAACTTCATCTTTATTTTTAATTTTTATTATCCAAAGATAATAGTCTCATGTAGTACCTGGTTATTTAAAAGTAATAGTAAAAAAGAAAGGAATATAATTACTGTAAGTTTGAACCCAGGAGAAGCCAGGTTTTGTAGGGCTCTCAAGTACTTTGACCATCATATGGAGATAAGAAATTGACAATCTAACTATATTTTTGAACTGACTTCCCAGAAAGGACCTTGGGAAATAGAAAACTCTGTTCCCCAACAGCAGGCTCGGAGTTCCTGAAGCTGTTTGTCTTAGATTAGGAAAGAAGGATTCCTATAATATAAATATTGCCTGTGCATGATGGCACAAAGCTATTATGCAGTTATTAGTCTTCCAGGAGGAATTTATTCAGTGAGAGGAGTTTATGTCTTATAGGTATGTGGTGGGGGAGTTTATGTCTCACTAGGTATGTGGAGGGGGAGGTGAGGATAGAGGAGAATGTCCCAAATGATATGGGGAGATAACTTTAGAGTTTTGATTTTTGGGGTGCAAAGAGTAACAGCTGATACTTGTTCTATACCAATGTCTGTCTCCAATAATTAGATGTCCTTTTAAAAAATATTTGAGATGGTTTGAGGACAGACACATCAAAATCCCAATTTACCTAGTTATAATGACACATGTATTTTCTCAGCTCCTCTATTTATTAGCTATTTAACCATGGGCAAATGATTTAAATTTCCTAAGCCTCAATTTTCTCATCTGTAAAACTGAGAGACTGATAATAATATTTGATTCATAGATTCTTATAAGGATGAAATAAGATAACTCATGTAAAAGAGTTGCTTCTAATTAGTACTCAATAAATATCATCCATTATTACTGTCATTTTTTATTACCAATACTATTATTATTATTATAACTAGTTATCATTGAGCAGAAACCAAAAATCAGAATTGGCTTCTAACAGTGACCTGTATATTAAGTGACTCTCTGGGACAAGATTTCATTATTAGTTGAATGAGTTTAAGAATAAATTGAGATCATGTATATCAAAGTTAGAAAAAATTAGGGCAAAAGTAAGAGTTTGATTTTTTTTTCATTTTAACATTATTTTAACCCAATAATTATATCTTTAAGTTGTATGCATGGTGTTAGAAGCAGAGTGATATGGTATTGTTTGTCACACATCTTCCCACATTGGTGTAAAATCACACTCTATGTCAGACTCATGATTTTCATCCTGATGATAACAGAGAAGTCCATAGATGCTTACAAGCTCAGTGGCCCAGAAAACAAAAAAATTGACTTCTTTACTTTTCTGCCTAAGCAAAGGTGATACTTGCAATTCATGGCACTTTGTGACATAAAACATTATCTTCCAATTCCTATATTAGAAGCATGGATCATATAAACAGTCTTATAATAAAATGTGTCCCTGAATATTGCTGCTCTAACTGTTTTTTCATGTTCTACTAAGACAGATATTCTAGGCAATGAAAATACCTTTTGAAAAACATGCTGAATCTTCCCATAAGAAGCTGGCCATTACTGCATTAAGAACATTAGATTGAAAGGTACTGTCCCAAGCTGGGCGATGCAGGTGACCTGAGGAGACTCTGTGAAGAAAGTATCGTTTACACTATAAGCACATCTTCCCATACTACTCACCACATCAGACATGCTGTCTTCAGTTTGGGTGTCTCAGGTTATCGTGGCAACTAAAGCTATCACTCTGGTCTACCAATCCCATTCTTCTTGAACTTTCCTTCTCTTTCTAGCTGTTTTATTTATTTATTTATTTTCTGAAAAGGGGAGACAAATCATAACCCCAGTATAATTATAGATAGCACATTTGGCGTAGCCATAAAAAGCAATGAATTCTATCTTGAGAAATTCTCCCCTTAAGATGAGAAAATTGAGAATTTTCTTCATCAAAGACAGCATCCCCATTTGTTGCTCAATGTCTTTACTATCTTTCCAACATTTTCTCATTTCCCTTTTTGTTTTTATTTTTTTAACTCTCCTGCAGGTAACAGTGTCGTGGGTTTTAGTTTTTGTTGTTCTTGCAGATGGCTGTATTCATTTATTTTTGGCTATCTTCTCCTCATGACAAGTTATACTGATATTAACTTTTGTGGTAATGACACAATGATCACTTTAAAATATGTTTAATATATGTTTGAAGTGAAGTAATTAAAAGTACAAGAAAATAGTACATGGATGAGTGAAATCTGACCACTGTCTCCCCATACACTTGGTGCTGTAGTGACTTGATTCTTCTGAGGCACATTATATATTGCCCTTTCCAGGATGGTAGGATCACTTTTGTAACTCCAGTGACCTTAGCTTAGTGTGTAGGCCCAGGAAGTGGTCAATAAATGTATGTTGACTAGGTGAATTAGTAAGCGCACACACACACACACACACACACACACACACACACACACACACACACACACACACAGACATACACATACAAAGGAACCTAACAGGAATAGCAGGGTGATAGGCTGGTGGCTGATTGTTTCTCTCTAAACAGTGAACTCTAGTTGTGTCTGCTACTGGGGATCTGTGTCTGCTTATGCATGTAGAAAAGTTAGGATGAGTGATTTAAAGGATGGAAGGGTTAGGACCCGGAGTGGGCATACCTCTACCTTAGAAAGTACCCAATTTTGTCTATGTATTTAGAACAATGTTTCTCAAAGCGTGGTCCCAGGACAAGTGGCATCTACATTAACTCTTACTTGTGAGAGTAAAAAAAGCAGTGTGTAGTGGTGCTTTGTATTTTCATTTGTCAGAAATATAAACTCAGGTCAGGTGCAATGTTCATGCCCATAATCCCAGACTTTGGGAACCTAGCCAGGGCAACATAGTGAGATCTCACCTCTACAAACAAACAAACAAACGAAAAAAATTCTTGAACCGCACCCCAGACCTAATGAAGCAGAAACTTTAGGAGTGAGGCTTGTGTATTTTTAGAACCCTCTAGGCAATTTTGATGCACACTAAATTTTGAGGGCCATTGTTGCATTGACAATTACCCATAATCGAAGTTGTGATTCCTAAGGGGAGAAGGAGAATCATTCTCAGTTTGATGGGGTTGGGAAACAATCGGGATTAAGAACTTCTAGTGATCAAAATAGTATACGAGTTTTCAAAAAGTTGAGAGACACTCCTTTTTGTAGTTCTATGCATTTGATATCTACAAACAAAAACAACATAATAACCTCACGTTCACTTTTTTGAAAAAATGTCAAACTCTTTTTCCCAATGACAGGAAAATAAGCACACTGAGATTTCTGAAGTTTATATTCTAACTCATGTTTTCTAAATTAGTAAACCTAGACTACAGATCAAAGCGGCTAAAAGTGTATATTCCACCCAATTAATGAGACTAGTGTCTGAAAAAAAGATTTATACTGATGACCCAACACCACTCACATTTTTGATTATTTGGGATAACCCTGGTGGAATTTTCTCTTCCACCTCTTGAGAGAATAAAATTAAAAAATCAAACAAACAAATAGGGAAAGGCCAGTTGGAACAGAGTGAAAAAGTCATTTCAAGAGCCTTTATAAGTCTATTTAAAACATTTTCTTCAAAGGAGTTCCTGCAACAATTATTACAGCTCATTTGCCTGCAAATGTGCTCTCTGTTGTTAATCAGTCAGTCATTAACCTCAGCAATATCAATGTGTTGTCACCATGCATTTCAAAGAGGTGAATGAAGATGGGCGGTCTGTAAGAGCTGCCTAAGCCTATTACACTATTTATTCTTCTGAGGAAAACCAACACTCAAAACAAAGATTTCTATCTCAGGCACTCAGCACTCTCTCCTAGGCTTTTCCTAGGGTCCTTTATTTAGGTTCATGCCCATAGGTTACCCTGATTGCTACGGAAATGGTCTGAGAGACCAAATAACACACTGGGAAAAATTGGAGGATTAGGACAGAGATGAAATTCAGTGGAGAAGGTCTACAGTTTAGGGGTCTGAGAGAGCAATTGCTCTTGCCTTCCTCACCAGCAGAAATCCCAAGCCTCAGAGAAAGAAGCCAAGAGAGGCCGAAGGGGAACCATTAATTATCCAGAGAATAAACTCTAATGTCCTGAGCCTGTAGTTTTTCTATCAACAACGGTCATTTAGAAATCCCTGTGAGTGCCAGGCCTGTAGTTTGTCCTTATATCAATCTTCCCTCAGGCCTATGCATCCTCTACACACCACTTCGTCCTCCTGTGCCTGTCTTCCCCTACAATCTCCTTCAATGGTCAAAACTCTTTAGGGACAATGGATGAGTGCCTGTCTTCCCCTACAATCTCCTTCAGTTGTCAAAAACTCTTTAGGGACAGTGGATAAAGAATTACATGTTGCTGCTCAGAAAGCTGTGAAGACCCTAAGACAGGATGCAAAATTTTATATCAAAATTTTGTAAATTTTTCTAGGGAGAGATTTGTAACTTGCATTGGATTCATGATCAAAATAATGAGTCACTAGAAAAACTATTCCCCAATTCTATTTTAATGAGTATATATCAACTGCAATATTTCCTTTCATATCTAGTGTATTAAATCAAATGAACTGACTGTTTTTTATAGGTCAAACACAGTCACGTACCAGAAACTTCAGATGGTTCAAACCAATACATATTTAATACAAACATAAAAATGAACAAATATATGTTAAGTTTTTTATAAATGAGAATAACATTTCATATAATGTATACAAATAGTATATTTAATAGTATAATACTTCAATATATATGACTTAATGTATGTCAAACACATTTGTTTATGGCTGTGCTTTAAATAGACACAAGCAGTTATTAGAGCTTTGCAATATGTATACCAGATACACAGGCATTTACAGAGTAATAAAAACACTTCAGAGGCATCATGTGCCCAGCTATTGGTCTCTGGACTGACTGGGTAAGATATTATTTCTTTTCCAGGATCTTATTTTTAAAGGGCATAGTGTACCTTATATAGAAAGGCATCAAAGTAATAAATCTCCAGATAATGAACAGGTCTTTTCCTCCTAAGACTGTGGTTCAATTAACTCCTAAACATTTAAAGTTCTTGTTTCCATACGGATTTCTCTGTTGAAAATTATAGCCCACCGACAGACCTGACAATACAGTGGGCGCATAAAAAGTCATTATTCTACAAGGGCAGACTACCCCACTCTCCTCCACCCATCTTGTACACTCCCTTCTTCTGTTATGGCAATTTACATACATAAAACTATCAATTTAGTTAATTAGGTTTTAAAACTGCTATTTGAATAAGGATGAAACTTTTTTCTCCAATAAAGCCACGTAGATAAATTATTGCTGTTGTCATAGATTGCCTAGCTGCTACTTTGCTAGAAAGCTTCAAAGTGTAACTTTGATGTGAAAAGAGTCTTAGGGAATATGCATATGAGGAATGATTTTGAAAAGAGAAGCTTTAAAACAAAGTCTTAGGAAAATAGAGAAATACAGTGAGCCAGAACCCCACCTTTATTGGGTGGCAATTTAAGGAATTCAAAGAAGTAAGATTTCCGCCTTTGAATAAAAATGATAGTAATAAAAATATACCTTATTTTTTTGTTCTCAAAACTTCAGATCCTCATTGTTTTCAAACATCAAAGTATAGAAATGTTTTGGGTATTTGCAGATACTGAAAAGTACAAATAAAGGAAAGAAGCTGAAACAATCATCGTGGAAGATACTGCCATCCTTAAAGAGTTCAAATTGGATTCGTGCAGTTTGCTTCCAGTTGATAATTGACCAATCCGACGTGAGAATAATATGTTTTCAGTTAAGATTTCAAAAGAAGAAAGACATTCCTGTTTGATGGATCTAACCCATTGGTTCTTAAACCCCAACATCTGACACAGGAAGCCGTGCCACACAGTCTGGTTCTGAGAAGCCCCTAGGGGAAGCAGCTAGGATTAAATGATGTCTCGGCTTCGTTCCCATATTCCCATGAGTGTGGAGCAAAAGTTCATTCGGAGATCTAATTTTTTTTTGAGCCCAATATCATAGAACAAATATGATAAATTAATGATGAATGAATTGGCCTTCCTGAGACTTAATTTTTAACATTCTATTTCTTTCAAAAACAACAGATAATTTAAAGCAGAAAATAAAAATTTAACTATTCACTCATTTCTTTTTGCAGGAAGCCACTCCAACAAAGATACTATCAGAAGAATATATTTTTCTTTCCAGTAACTGCATACTTGAATCCTGATGAAGACTTACAATTTGTCATCAAGAGGCAGTCTTAGATTTCTGCCGTATAACAGGGTCTGATAAACACTTTCCGTGACCAACGAGAGAGCAGAGGCAAAATCTTTAAAAATAAATAAATAAATAAATAAATAAATAAAGGTGAAGATAGCTCAGGATGACTTGATAAGGATAAGGTGCTCTTAAATGAGAAAGCCTTTCCTGGGAACTGAGACTAAGACACCACACAGTTCCCATCAAATTAAAATGCTAATAGAGAGGGTGGCAGGCTGCTGTATCTTAGATCAAGTTTTAGTTTTCTTTGGTTTTACTTTCTGTCAGGGTTATTCTATCAAAATGTATCAGGAAAAGCATTGCACTCACATCAAATCAAATCGTTAATGGAAAGGGTGGCAGCCTAAAGTACTCTTGATCAACTGCTAATTTTGTTTTATTCTTCTTCCTCTTACAGCTATTCTCTGAAATGAATAACTCTGCATTCAAAAGAGGTTTTTGAGAGAAGCTGGGCACTAAAACAGATTAAGATGAACTGAAGACACAGAAAACCATTATGTTCACCGAATAAACAGTTTTAGTCATTTAATGTTATAATAAATGTATTTGGCTGTGATGTGCTGATTTCACCACTAAAAGGTCTCCTGTTAAATAGCCACAAGTCCCCATACTGGGCCACTGATACCTGCAGGACAACGAGGGGTGACAGTCTCATGGTTCATCTTGAATTTGTTATTCTGAGGAACAGACAACTCCTATAAACATCCTTCTATTCAAAATGAAGAGGCAGCGAATTTAGTATTGCTGAGAAGTGTCAGATTTACTTCTTTAAGGATCAAAGTAATCAATTTATTCGGAGGATTAGGGAAAGAGCAAGAGAGGCAAATTCTGCCCCATTGCTGGCCCTGCCTTTGATGGCCAGAGTTCTGTGTAACAAAGGTTTGTCAGCTTTGTGCTGTACTCAATCCTTGGGGATCTTTGCTAAGACTGAAAATTCAGAGGCCTTGCTGCCCTATTGGAAAATGGGGGGGATGCATTTCCAGCAGGGATGTGTAGAGACAATCAATTGGCATCCAAGTGCTCATTTACCCTTTCAAAAATAAAACTTTCCTTCAAACACAGTGTAAAAGAAAAGAAGAGCCACAACAAAAACACCAAAAAAAAAAAAAAACCCACAAAAAACAAAAAATGCTTTTTGATAAGCTGCTGACAGTGTGGATTTGGGTGGTGTTTTGTTTACTTGGAGACTGGTTTTGCAGATCATACGATATTTACTACACGACTGTGTGATGTGTGAGTAATTTATCTTCAAAAAGAAGTCCAGGGAAATAAGGCAATGAAAAGGACTGGGAACTATTGTTAATACTCCCTGACCTAATGAAAAAAGCATAATAGGCCTATCCAAGACACCAGCAGCAACTTAAAAATCATCAGACTCCATTGTTCTTGGGTTTCACAGAGAAGCGCAAGGATTCACTGGCAGTACAAAAATAAATTTTAAAAATACTGAATTTCTCTCCATGATAGGTGCCTTGAAAATTCTTTTCATATGCCTCCATTTCTTTCTCTAATTAATAATCTTAATTATTATAAGCCATTTTTACTTTGAGAACTCGTCACCGAGTAATGATTTCATTCTGCTGTGGTTCAAGTGTTGCGTTTATATCTTTGTGATTTTCAAAATAATCACAGTATTTTCAGTCTCTTGTTTGAAACAAGTAAGTTTGGTCCCCATTTTCCAATATTAGTGACTAAACCCATGTATTTTGACATCATGATTGGGTCAAAATAAACAACAAAACAAATAAAACCAAACAACAACAAAAAACTTAGAGAAATATGTATTAAATTTTTTTTCCTTCTAAACGAGAGGAATGAATGGAAACCAGAAACAATGAAATACTGTATTACCAGAGTAAATATTTGATACCTGAAGTCAGAATGATAACTGGAATACATTATTCACAGTTTGGGTATGGACATATAACATATGCACAGGGACAAAATAGAATTTTAAAGTGTGGACTTTCTGATGGGAAAACTAATGATCTATTAAGTTCTCAAGTGCGGGAATCCACAGTTACAATGATAGGTAATGCTGCTGTTAAGTGCTATGTGGTTCTGGGCAGACAGATTTCTGGAGGGGAGTGAAATTGGTACACTTCAGGAAAGGAAGCAGACCTCTGTCAATATTCAAGTCCATTCACCCCAGCCGGCTCTGATCTTGCCTTCTCCCTGCAATCTGGCTCCTGGTGGGTTTGTTCTCCAGAATCTCATTGAAGCTTCAGTCTCCTTCCCTAATGAAATGCTTGTCTGCTGCTGCACAGAGGAGATTCCCCCCAGAATCTTGATTAACCTTTGCAGTCAATGAGCCTCTATGATTTTTTTCCCCCTGGGAGAAATGAGGTTCATTGTGAGTCAGTTTATTTCAGGAGTTTATTCCTGATCTGGTATATTCATCTATCTATATATAGTATGTGTATCTATTTATCTAAGTTTTCCAATGAAGGACAGAAGTGTCTGCCTGATTTTAAGTGTTCATGTATAAAATAACTCAAAACCACTTCTATCCAATGCTGCTGCTCTTTTTTTTTTTTTGGATGGTAGAGAAAGCTGCTTTTGAAATATAGGTTTTGATCAATTTTATATTATCCCTTTTTCAGGTCTGTAATGTCTATTTCAAGGGATGTTTTAACACTGTAAGTTTTACAGCAGCTCATAACTGATAATGAATACTTTCCCAGTACTACTTCTCCTTTGACACCTGAATTCCAAACTGAGATTTAAATATATAGTAATTATGAATGATATCACAGAAGAATATTAGATTAGAGCACAGAGCATATAAGACATCACAAATTCCTTTGTTAATGCTAAATTCCCAACCAAGGGAAGCTCAGAAAGGCATCAGTGGATACTAGAAATAGAGTTTCTTTCTTTCTTTTTTTTTTAAATGCTCAGTGGATTTCTCACAGACTTTCTTTAGAGTAAAACCTAAAGAGAATATGTCAGCATCAAATAAAATTGCTACTTTTTGTCCTATGGATTTAGATTATCTGGCACAGAAGCTTTAGAAAATTTGAATATTTTTAAGAAAGGATTTCCAGTAGAAAATAACTTTTGATAGGTAAATAATACCAAACTTTAATAATTCTAGTATTTCAATTTAAAAACAAGTCTGGGATAACTCTATTCTGTTCACCAAGAAAAAACAGTAATTTTATATACAAAGCATACAAGAAACCTTTCATCTATAGTCTTAGATTGGCTAGACTGGGCATGAGATAACATTTCTTTATAGAATGGCAGGAGATCCTACCTAATATAATTCCACTAAAGCATTTAATATGCATCTACTTTGTCCAAAACTTTGATCTACGCTTTGTAGAGATTTCAGAGATGAGTAGGGCCGGGTCTTTGCCCTTTGTAAACAGAATATTTTGATACAAAAACAAACAAAAAACAAAAATACAGCTAATTTGAAAGCATACTGCCGATGCAGTGAAACTGTATCTTCAGATATAAGATCTAGGTTCTCAATTCAACGAGGCACGTTAAGGCAAATATCATTGATTGTCAAAATCATTCTTGAAACTTCTTTAAATCTGAAGTACCTGGGTTTTGGGCAAAAAGCTAAGAATTAACTAAAATGCTTTGATTTTACTTTGCCCTGAGGCTTTGCTATCCCTGAGTGTGGTAGAGGCCTGGGTCTATTTTGAAATGGGAAGGAGAGGAGAGATGAGATGAAGAGATGGGGATGGGAGGAGAAAGGGGAATATGGGATAGAGAGGGGAGGGACTGGAGAGATTTATCATTGTGCAATTTGAATTCTCATAAGTGAGGGGCTGGTGACTCTGTTCTATCTCTGGTGGATCTATTTTTTTTTTTTTTTTTTTTGGTAATATTTTAGAATTGTGATTCTAATTCTTGCTGAGAATAGAACTAAGTTACAGCTACAGATGACACCTTGGATGATGAGGTGCCCGTGCGTTTGCACTCATGAAGAGAAAGCCCCTTGAGAATGTAGTTGCTGCTACTGGTAGGTGGTTCTTAGTCTAAGGGAGAAACTCCAGGGCCACAGATCAGCTTCCAGAGGTTAGAGGTATTAATTGGTTCTTTCCTTTGGCTCTTTGCTTCATAGCCATCCCTGACTTTTTTCCTCACCCCTCCAACATTGTGGATTTATTACCAAGTAAAGCTACTCTTTGGATGCTTTGGCCAACCATATTTCATTGCCACTACCATTCAACAGACCATACAATTTCTGAGGATATCATTAACCCAGGCTTCGATGCACAGAACACGCAGAGAAAGTGAAATAGCAAATGTACTTGTAAGACCTCTATTCCCCTACACAGTAATGGCTTAACACTTTGGCATTAATTCCATTTGTCAAGCTGTAAGATAAATACGTGCACATCAGACAGCTTCCCAGCATTTATTCAAAGGGCAGACAGTGAAGACCACTATTTAAATGGGAAATGTGTCCATTTGTTTTTGAAAACAAAAGCAGAGCTTCTTGATTCACAAAGTATGTCAATCCTTTTAAAGAGACAGCACAATTTTCAGAACAACATAACTGCTGGCTAGGTTTAATCTCCCTATATGAGTTATAATAATGTTATTAAAAATTCTGAAATCCTAGAGCAAGGTAAATATATCATATTGTTTGGTAATCAAAAGTTAAAAGTCAAAATACCTAAAACCCTTACCAATAGTATTTGTATTTATACTTTCTGTATATTTGTATTAGGAAGTTCATATAATATGGTTCCATCCCTTCTAACCATGGGCAAACAGCATTAAGTCTTGCATCCAATGAAACTTTTTGCATGCAATGATATTCACATATGGATAAATTATCACATCTTGAAAGAGATTTCCAGATTTCTCCTTATATCTCTTGCCTAAAATGGTCTCTATTTTGTTTTTTCTGAGTTGGAGTCCCAGCCCATCACCCCGACTGGAGTACAGTGGCAGGCTTATGACCCCCTAGCATCAGCCTGCTGGGCTCAGGTGGTTCTTCTGTCTCAGCCTTCCAAGTAGCCGGAACTATAGGAGTGCGCTGCCATGCCCTACTAATTTTTTGATTTACTGTAGAGATGAGGTCTCACCATGTTGCCCAGGCTGGTCTCAAACTCACGGGCTCAGGCAATCCTTTCGCCTCAGCCTCCCAAAGTGCTGGGATGATAGGCTTGAGCCACTGCACCCTATCTCTACTTATATTGCAATGCCAAGTTGACTCTCTTCTTTAAAATGATTATGATTACCAGTTATTTATTTATTTATTTATTTATTTATTTATTTTGGTCTCAGTTTTTCAAGTGGTCTAAGGTGTTAAGTTCTAAAAAAATAGAATCACCAAGAATGGGTTCAAAAACTACAGAAAGTTTTAAACATTATGCCAAGATACAACTTTTCTCTGTAGAAATATGTGCATTATCTCCAAGAAAGAAGACCTATAACATCGTCTATATTGTCAATAAGTTCCATGTTGTAGAAAAATGATCAACAAAAATATATCCCGTCTAATTCTCTAGTCCTCTTTTTACCTCTTTTGAGGCCAGGTGAACTCCAGACTCTTGCATGCCATGAATATAACTGTGAATAGCCACCATCCTCCAGCCTGGGCAACATGGCAAGACGCTATCACTTAACAAAAATAATGGAGTTACCAAATCTGGAGTGACATAATAAAGATGCAGATTTGAAAGGCGTCAGTTGAAATATAGTAATAAAATTTACCATTTCAGAGTTGCCTTAGGTTATGTCCCCTGCAATAATATAAGGTCCGTGAAGCCAACGACTGTGCTTTGAATCTGTTTTTCCATAATCTAGAGCCACGTTTGAGTCACACAGTATTTGCTCAATAAATATCTGTTGGGCTAAGTTAAAAATGTATATTATGTGCCAGGCATAAAAAGCAATACATCATCTAACTTATTCTTACAAAAATCCAGTTCTTACTGTTATTTCCAATTTTTGAATGAGAAACTCAGATTAGGTTCAGTTAGCTTGAAAAGAGTGCTACTAAGAACTTCCCAACTTACCTTTTCTAATCTCATCAATTTCATCTTCTATTTGTCTAACCATGATCAGGTAAAAAAGAAAAAGTTCCAATTTACCATTCACAATTTCAAAAGGATTGCTAATTTACTCATATAACCTTATATGAAATGTAGGAGCAATTATGTAGGTAAGAAATCCAGGTGTCCTCTTACATAGTTACAAACTAGAAAATAATCTGATGGTAAGATTTCTTATTTGGTGCCTGAGGGTCAACCGTCAGCCTGTTATTCATTCCCCATTTAAATATTGGTACACATCTAAAGAGATTACACACTAAGAAATATTGTTACACACCGAAACAATTAAAAAATAAATTACCAGTGCTAAAACAATAATATATTTAAAGTATTATGCTGTCAACAGTAAATCAGAATTTATTTCTAGAGTTGAAATACAAAATCAATATTGGAACAAACATCTAAATTGAAAGCTAGAGGCTCCTGAGTGCACGCACTCTGTAAGGAATTTTTATTTTAATCTCTGCTACATATTTATATCTGATAAAATTCTCAATCGAAAACTCTCAAAGTCATAATTATATACAGCACACATGAAATGCAATGGTCAATAGACATACACTATTACTACTATTATAACAATCCAAAGCAAAACAATGATAAAATATATGAACCAATGAATATCATTTTTAATACAATTGTAAGTGTTTCTGAATCCTTCTTTAGCTTCTACAGATAGTATAAAATCATGTCTCATGTCACAATAACATTAATGGTATTATCTTCTTTCCCCTAAACTCTAAAGCACTGCAATTGTTACAAAATGTATTATTTTAATACTTTAATTTGGAGTTATTTATGTGTGCTTCTTAAACATTCTACTGAATCGTGACTGGATCATTATGATATCTTTCAGACACTATTCATTTTGCAGAGCAGGTACTTAATAAACTTTTTTTAATAAAAGAAAGCTAGCACACAGGAAATACCAATATGATAATTAAAATTATTCAAAGTGTGCATGCAATTCACATATGTAGTGACAAGAATTATATGAATGTTTCTGGATGCTAGCCAACTTCATGACTGACCTGACAATTTGTACTGGCTTCTGATTATAAACCAAATGAGGTTCAACCAGACAGCTCTCCAAGATCTCACTGAAACTAGCTTGATGGGATAGACAACCAAATAGTTGTTAATCTAATCATGCTTATCAATGTGCACGGGTTTCTTCAAGTAGGATTTTGGACCACCTGTATCAGAGTTTCCTGTGGTGTTTACTAAAAAACAATCAACAAACAGATCTCCGGGCCCCAGTCTTACTGAATCATTATTTCTTCAGTGGAACAAATGAACAAAGGGAGCGTTAGAACTTGTGAGGATTGATGTTCACTGCTCTAGCCACTGCTTTCTTTTCTTTCTTTTTTTTTTTTTTTTTTGAGTTGGAGTCTCACTCCATCGCCCAGGCTGGAGTGCAGTGGCACGCTCACGGCCACTCCAGCGTCAACCTGCTGGGCTCTGGTGATCCTTCCGCCTCAGTCTTCCAAGTAGCCGGAACTAAAGGCACGCACTACCACGCCTGGCTAATTTTTTATTTATTGTAGAGACGAGGTGTCACCAAGTTGCCCAGGCTGGTCTCGAACCCTTGGACTCAGGTAATCCTTTCACCTCGGCCTCCCAAAGTGCTGGGATTACAGGATTAGCCACTGAGTCCAGCCTAGCTACTGTTTTCAAGGGAATTGTTGGACACCTTTGAGCAAGTAAGAAAAAGACAAAACACAACACCACACCCCCATGTGTAGCTCCTTCTTTGTGTAGAGGTTTAGAAGAACAACCTCTTGAGAGTAGCATGATAGACCATGCAAGTAGGTGTTGAGTTTAAAAACAAGAACGCGTATGACTCCATTGCCACCACTCTACTTGCTGCCTTTGTGCAAACATAAACGGCATAACTGTGTGATGACTCTGTGTATCCTGCTAAGGACCAAAATACATAATTACCATGTTCCAAACTGGAGAACATATCTGAAGACTTACTATATGGCCCAAGTCCTCAACCTCAAAGCAGCCTTATTTTCTCCCCACTAGAATTCCAGGGGGGAAAAAATCCCCAATAGATTTTATATATGTAAAAGCATTTCCTGGTGGAGAGGTTATTAAACACCACAGTAGGCAGGTAATAATGCCTAAATGTCTGGGATGGAGTAAATGACCTCGTCACCAAAAACCATACTGGGGAGTCTGGAACAGGATAATGTCTCAAATTCCCTTGTAACCACAGGAGTTCACGATTTTATTACCTAAGGATGCAAAAACATTTTGGCACATGCTGGGTTTAGGCAATTCCACTATAGCCTAAATGGCCTTTAAGACGCAGAGATCTTTTTAAAATCCTACTCTAGGAACATTTAATATTTGAAATTATTTGAGATGAAAGCATAACACTCAATTGTTACAGCTTGAGGGACTCTCTTACTTGCCTAATTATGGCAAGCAGTGCTGTCAATAGTAAAACATTTTCAAGGGATTAACTTTGCACAATAAGAGATCCTGTGCTAGTCCGGAAATCCTTTAAAGTATTTCATATATTTTGCAACACTGAGTGGCCAGCAATTCATTTTAATATTTACAGATAAAATAATATTTGGATAAAGCAAAGGTCAGACCCCAAAAGAACAAAACAGGGCAGAATGACATTCTAAGTTTCCAGGTTGTAACTCTTAACTTTACAGCCAATATATGATAAGACAAAGAGAGAGAGAAATATATTTTACTGTGCTCTCTCATTATTAAGTATCCTCCAAACTTAAACAATTTCTAAGATAACTTTAGAAGTGCTAAGAAATCTTTCTAAGCAAGCTACACTCCCTGTATAATTTTTACTCTAAAACGTTTGCTTCTTTCAAATCATGAATACGTCCTTTCTGCTTAAGTTAATTCCACATTTAATACTGGACCCTTTTTATGTAGTTAGAGTTCCTTGTTCTAAGCATGTAAATATCATTCCCACTAATGATGAGAAACATGACAAAGAAACATAAATGATCGGTGTGACAATCTACACAGGTTGTGTGAATATGCAGAATGCCCAGGGAGGCTTTATAAAACTATAGTTGTCAAGTCACACTCTCAGGGATTTTGATTTAGTAGGTTTCTAGTTTTTTTAATAATACCTCAAGGGAATTCCAATCAGCCAGGTTGGAATCCTTGATACAAGTGATGACTTACGCATTACAAATGTAGGACTTCTGAAGGTCTTCTTCACATCTGATGTAGCTCTATCCACCTACTCACAAAATATGGAATTCTATTAACAGAAAATTATAACATTTCATTCTAGAGTTAGAAATGCTAACTCTATTAGAACAAGAGACATTAATTAGCATAATCCATGATGATCATTGACAACATTTACCAAGGTCTACTTGTACCAGGCCCTGAATAGACTGTGAAAGAAGAAACAGGTGTGAGGAGAGCTTTGTCAGACTAGCATAGCAGAACAGCACAAAGTGATGATTAAATATTACTCAACTCCATAATCAGATGGCTGGGTTTACATCATGGGTTTACCACTATTGAGTTATGTGACTTTCAGCAGTTTACTTAAACTCTCAGAATCTCATCAGTAAATCAGAGTAATAATATAAGACCATAATATAGATACACATTTTCTTTGAGATGAGGTCTCACTCTGCCACCTAGGCTGGAGTGCAGTGGGGCTTGCCCATGGCTCACCACAGCCTTGACCCTCTGAACTCAGCCTCCTGAGTAGATGGGACTACAGGCAATCACTACCACATCTGACTAACTTTTTGATTTTTTGTAGGGATGAGGTCTCACTATGTTGCCTAGTCTGGTTTCAAACTCTTTGACTCAAGTGATCCTCCTGCTTCAGTCTCCGAGAGTGCTAGCGTTACAAGCGTGAGCCACCACACCTGCCTTCCATAATATTTTAGTGAGGAATAAACACATGTAAAGTACAGAGAACAGTTCCTGATCCATGTCAAATGCTCAATAAACATGATCTAGTATTAGTCATATTAATACTTCTCTTCACTTTTAGCTGAACAGTTCTTAACCTAGCTAAGTGTCATGATGGCCTATGGAGTTTTTAGAAATTACTAATACCCTAATCTGCAATCAAGAAATTCAATTAAGCCGGGCTTGGTGGCTCAGCCTGTAATCCCGCAACTTTGGGAGGCTGAGGTGAGTGGATTGCCTGAGCCCGCGGGTTCGAGACTCGCCTGGGCAACTTGGCGAGACCTCATCTCTACAATAAATCAAAAATTAGTCAGGCGTGATAGCGCGCGCCTGTAGTTCCAGCTACTTGGAAGGCTGAGGCGGAAGGATTGCCGGAGCCCAGCAGGTCGAGGCTGTGGTGGCCGAGAGAGCGGCCACTGCACTCCAGTCTGGGCGACAGAGACTCCAACTCAAAAAAAAAAAGAAAGAAATTCAATTAGTCTGGGCAGACCTGAGGCTCCACATTGTAAAAAGACCTTAAGTGATTCCTATATACAGCCAGGGGAGTGAAGAGAGTGCCAGAGACTGGCTCACCAAGGTGAAGAAACACTGGGTTGCCCATTGGAACAAGGGCACCAATAAAAGACTGGGACGTTTAGGGTAATCAGCTCAAGGGACATAGTCCTTGCTTTCTAAGTGACAGACCTTAACCAGGGCATGAAGGTTAAGTCCAGGTGCAGAGTAGGAGTACTCATTTGGGATTAATATTTGGTTGAAGACAACAAACAGACGTTTCAAATATAATATTTTGAATTCAACGTTTATAAAATGCTTTTCTCAACTTTAAATATTATGTGCAGAATTAATTTACACATAAAGTATTTTATTATTTAATGCTTCCCCTTCTCAATTTATTGCTGGTAAATTTTATTTTCCTGACTTGATTCCTGGCCGCACAACAATGACTGTACATTTATCCATTCATACAAGTATTTGCTGACTGCCTACTTACTAACTGCCAGCTCAGGGCTAGGCACTATCAGTATTAAGGTTAACAGGACAGATACTGAACTTACACTCTAATGAAGAAGCAGATAATACCATGATGAAAAATTTGCAGGTTGTGACTGGAGCTATAGAGGTTGTTTGAGGATGATACAGACAGAAGGACATTTAAGTTGACCTCTAAAGGAGGGGCTCGCCCAAGAAAGGAGGTGGGTAGAAAGAACTCAATAGAAATCTGTGTGGCTGGAGTGAAATGGAAGGGGGGAGTGATGGGTTGTCCCAGATGAGAATGGAGAAATAAATCAACGAAATATTTTAAGTATGAAACAGACTTGATTATAGTTTTAAAAGATCACTCTGGTTTTATGTGTGAATAGATTTGAGAGAGCTATAGGAGAGTCAAGAAGACTGTTGGGCTTGGGACTGGGGCTTCGGTTCAGTTTGGAAATGCTGTTGATGGCACAGGTAAAGCTGGTAACCACAGAGATACAGAGAAATGGATGGAGTTCCAGACATAAAGCAGAGGCAGAAATAGCAGAGCTTGCCAGTGGGCTGTGCAGCAGTAGATAATAGGGCATTTGGATACTGGGTAGTCTAATGGGTAGTATGAATTAAATATTGTTAACTTAGACTTAATCTTTACTGGGTACCTGGGGCAAGGTGGGGAGTAAGAACATTGTATGCTAGGCACTGTTGGGGAAATGTGACATCTGTAAATACATTTAATTCTTAACTCTTATTTAATAAGGTTAAAAATGTACTAGCCTTATCAGGCTTCTCCATTCTATCTCATCCAGGCCTTGATTCCTGCTCTCAAACAAAGAGTAACTCTCCATGTTACAATCTATTTTTTCAGGGCATGAGGTGCTTTATCTGCCCATTTCTATATAACATGCTCATATTGTGACTGTAGCCATGATTTTTCAGCTTTAAATATTTTTCAATCACGTCCTACTTTGAAAACTAAGGATGTAACCGTTTTAATATCCTTTTCTCTCTCTCTCTCTCTCCCTCTCTCTCTCACTCACATCTTCCAACCTTTCAAAATAATTGTATCATACTTTTTATGAATTTAAAAGGTTTTGTACATCACATTTGTTTGTCATGAAAATACTAATCACAATAAAGCCACGTTGTATAATGCAGGTGTATTTATTTTTCAAATGATATTTATCTTTCCTAAAATTAATAATTATTTCTTTTTTCATGTGCTCAGTTTCCTATGCACCTATTGTGTTTCATAGAGTGTGTTTCACTAGAGTGACCAATAATTTCATTTATTTTGCTCTTTGCTGTGTCCTGGTTGATTTCTAGGACTTCTGCAAAGTTATCTTCTCAGATAATTGAAGGATATCTCCCTTCCATATCTTCCATGGAATTCCCATTGCCTCGCTCCTATAGTGGATACTCTGTTTCTCCTTCTTCATTATTTCCCTGACTTCATAAATCATATTCATCAACAGTTGTGGGAGGTTGCATCAAGATGTTGTATGTTTAAAAATGTGTATATTCTACTTTTAATTCTTGTTTGATACTTTGGATAGGTGAGAAATTCTACACTGAAAATAAATTTTCGGCAAGGTGTGGTGGCTCACATCTGTAATTCCAGCATTTTGGAAGGCCATGATTGGAGGATCATTTGAGCTTAGACTAGGTAACATAGTAAGATCCTGTTAGTATAAAAAAATTAATAATAACTTGACTTGGTGGTACACAGCTCTAGTCCCAGAGACTTGGGAGGTTTAGGTGGGAGGATCCCTTGAGTCCAGGAGTTTGAGGCTGCAGTGAGTGGGGATCATGGCACTATCCAGCCTGGGCAACAAAGTGAGAACCTGTCTCTTAAAAATAATAATAATTTTCCTTGGTTTGTATGTATTCTAATTCACTAAATCAATCACCTTCAATTTCCTACTTTTCAAAAGTACAATTTTTTAAAAGCCTGTATTGTGATTTTTAGTATGGTTTGCAGAAGGAGGGGAAAGTTAACGAGTATTATTTCTTCTATCAGTTAAGTCAATACAAGCTGCTTTAATACATAAACCCTCAAAACGTGGTGGCACAATGCAATATGAGTTTCTCTCTAACATAAATTCCATCTGGTGGTGTCTTTGTGTTTGCTTTTGTAGGGAAGTTCTTCCCATGTAACATGCAGGACCTAGAAGCTGTGTTTAGTACATGGATGGGTTTTAATTTCCAACTAACAGATGGGGAAAGAGACAGAACTTCATAAGGTGAAGAGACCTTTGTGTGTCAAGCCTAAGTGGCATATGTCACTTCCAACCATATTTCATTTGCCAGGATTCAGTCAAATGACCACAACTGGTATCAGGAGAAGATGGTAATTATAGTTGTGTGCCCAGGCATAAATGGAAACTTCTATAGCTAATACATTACTAGTGAAGAAAAGTCACCATAATTTGACATAATTGGCTATGGGGCTACTTCACAGTAGCATTATAGTAAATTAGGTAATACTCCATCTAATTGAACACACACCTCTGGGGACTTTGAAAGAGAAATGTCATCTTTATTTCATTCTTTGACACAGCGCTCAATTTGTCATATTTATCCAGAAAAACTTAATTCTTTGAATTATCATAAAAACTGTGGCAATAATTATGACAAAGACAATAATAACAGATTACGTTTACTATATAAGTCAGTACCTGATAGTCTGATACTATGCTGAGCTCTTTTTTTCTTCTTCTTTTTTTTTTCTTTTTCCTTTTTTGAGACAGGGTCTCGTTCTGTTGCCCAGGATGGAGTGCAATAGTGTGATCGTAGCTCATTGAAGCCTCAAACTCCTGGACTCAGCAATCATCCCTCCACAGTTTCCTGAGTAACTGAAACTACTAGTATGCGCCACCACGCCCAGCTAAATTTTTGTAGAGACAGGGTCTTGCTATGTTGTCCAAGCTGGTCTCAAACTCCTGAACTTGGGGGAATCCTCCTGCCTTAGCCTCACAAAGTGCTGGAATTACAGGTATGAGATCCACATCTGGACTTTATGGACCTTTTCTACTATGATTTACACAATAAAACATGAGGCAGTTAATTTTTTTAAATCTCATTTTATGGATAAGCCTTAGAGAGGCTAAGAATTTGACCTTAGTCTTACAGTTAGGATATACAGGTTTCAAGTCTAGGTCTGTGCCACTCAAAAATATGATAGTCTTCCCACTATACTATGCTGCTTTGCACTATGTCATGGGATTTAAACAGAGCCTTATAAAAATGTCAAAGGTATAATGTGTCTTTTTGATTTTCCGTCATTATTAAGCTCTCTCTGACTCAATCAAAAATTTGGGTTTGAGTTGTAAGAAGCCAATAAATAGTTTCAGTATTTCTGAATCTTATTTTTAATAATAATCTTGGATATTTGCTCTTTACAGTTTAACTCCTAAAATTCATAAGTGGCATAAATAATTTGACAATAGCAAGCCCATTGTGTTTAATGTATGTTCAGCATTGTAATTCAGTCTCAAAAATTGTTCTCCCTGGTAAGGCTGCCAAGTCTAAACAATGAAAGGTTTTAGCTGTAAAGTGAAGTTTTCTGGAATTATAATATTCCTTTTGACCTCCGGGATGACTAAATGCTATTTAATTCCTTCCATTTATTCACCACAGTAAAAAAGACTTGGACACATGCTGGAGCAGAGGTAACATTTCCTTTCAAAACCATAGCCAGACATTAATACTCCTGGGGGATGAGGGGGGAACACTTTCAATTTGGTAGTGGAATACCTTATTTACTGTAATGCTACAAATGTCCTTCTTCCTCATTGGTATTGCAAGAACTATGATGTAACACCAGAGTCAATTATTTAAAATTACAGTTACTGGAATAATTAGACTCTTTCTTCTATAACAGCACACTAAAAATTTAACTGGGGTTGAAATGGAACTAGTTTCTAACTGGCTGAAGGTAGCTATGCAAGAACAGCATGGTGGCTCGTTTTCTAAGAACTTTAGCTTTTAGGTACTGTTACTGCTAATTACTTTAGGTGAGAAACACTGTAGCTGTCAAACTTTACCATCAACTCCGTCTCTGACCCAGCTAGACGCCCCTTCTTTCACTTGCCATTTCATAGAGGTGATAACTTCAAGGAAACTGTTGTCAGAATCTTTGTGTTCAACTTCTTCTCCTGGTTGATCAAACAGCATTTTGATCTGATGTGATTTTCAACTTCCCTATTATATATAGCCCTAGCATGATCAATACCAAAAATGCATCTCCAATCTGGGCTATTTTACATTCCATTTGCCTAAAGAGTTTATATCATGAAATTCCTAACAGGCAAAATCTATAAAGGAGTTACTGACAAAGAAGGAATGTCACCCAGAGATGCTGATTCTAAAAAGGAGTGATAGAAGCTGACTGATAAGGTTTCAAAATTGTATGCCTGTATCATTAGCAAGCCAGTCCTAGGCAAGACCGAGAAGACATAGTGATATCTGGCATCCTCCTGAGCTGTTCGCTCCATATTTTATGGCAACATCTGCTACCCCCTGTTTCCCCACTTCCTTCTTAGATACTCCTGCACTTATACTCCCTACTCCAAAGCCTGTTCTAAAAGCTTATTTTCTGGATGGGTGTGGTGGCTCACACATGTAATCCCAGCTCTTTGGGAAGTTGAGGCAGGAGAAAGATTGCATTGCCTGAAGACAAGAGTTCAAGACCAGCGTGGGCAATATAGTGAGACCCTCATCTCGACAAAAAATTAAACAAAACCAAACAAAAAACAAAAAAACTAGCTGGACGTGATGGCACATGCCTGTCATTCTAGCTACTCAGAAAGCTGAGGCAGGATTGCTTGAGCTAGGAGTTTAAGGCTGCAGTAAGCTATGATCTGCCCCTGCACTCCAGTCTGGGTGACAGAGTAAGACTTGTCTCAAAAATGAAAAAAATAAATGCTTGTTTTCTAATTATTCATTTACACTAAGCTCACAAATGATAGTAAGTGTTACTATACTATGATGAGGAGAGGTTGCATTTTCATAATGAATTAGTCCTGGTGAAAAAAAAATTGGAATTTTATATTAAACCAAAGAACTCGAGATCTTCTTGGTACCCATAAAACTTTCACACTGGCGTAAGTCCTTGGTTTTCTTATGAGTAAAGTAAGTGCAGGTATTCAATAAAGTTTAGAGCCCAGATAGCAAAGACTGCAGGACTTTTCTAACCTGGTATTTCTCTTTTAAAATGCAACATGTGAAACAGCTTTATCAGGCTAGCAACACTGAAAGTGCTTGTTAAACAAGCAAGCAAATACAGGGAGTCATACAAAGTCTTGGGACTTAGCCCCATAGGATAGAATTGCTGGTGGTGAGGCCCCAGAATTCATATTGTAGACAAGAATACTCACAGGTATTCTTATGACTAGTATAGTGGTTATGGAGTCACTCAGTCTGGATTCCTGTAATCAGCTCAACCATTTATTATGGGCAAATTATTTAGGAGATCACTTCAGTTTGCTCATCTGTAAAGTGGGGATGATAATGGGACCTATCTCATCAGATTGCTATGAAGGTTAAATGAGTTAACAATTATAAGGCATTTAGAATAGTGCTGTCACTATGTAGGTGTTTGCTAAATAATAACTAAACATAATAGACTTTAAGAAATACAGATCTAATGGTAATGCCTTTAAAATCACTGCTACAATTCCAGGTAATCAGTCTAAAAGATTATGAGGGTAACTGTGGTATGAAATGAAATGTGAGGGGGGACCCCAAAAAATCAGAATTTATTTAAAAAGTGTATATTTATTCTTACATGTTTAAACTTCAATCACTTTCAAAGTGCTTTCCTTTTAAAGCAATACGCCTATCGAGATGCTATTTCCACTGCTTAAAATAGTTTTTTGAATTCATCAATTTTGATTTTTTTTTAGTGCTTCTGCCCTTTTTTGGTTTCACCTCTTCCACAATGGCAAAACATTTTCTCCTGAAGACTTTTTAACCCAGGGCAACAGCAACAACAAAAAAAATGTCACTTGGGTGAGATCAGGTGAATAGGGAGAGTGGGACATAGTGGCCATGCCATTTTTGGTCAAAAACTGCTGAATACTCAGCGTGCTATGGGCAGATATGCTTGTATATCACCCATCATGAAACAGGCAAATAAATGCATAAAAGGAATCTAATAAAAAAAAATTCACTGAAGCCAAACACAGTCTCCCACAATAACATTAGCTGGTACGCTGAGGCCAGTGGGTTCCTAGATCACTTACTTATTTGGGGAAGCCTGTACTACAAGGGGATGGTCCTCTTCCAAAAATTAAATCTGGGGCTTTTGGGTCCCCTCTCACATATTTAGTCATTGTCTTCAGTTCCTGTCACAGAGCTCCTAAAACCTTTGGAATTTTCTGAGTAATAGGATTGCCTTTTGTTATTCACAATGAGTTCTTTTCATAGCTACCTGAGTTTACACTGATGAGGTGACCCTAGATAGCCTCTGGATGAAGCAAGTCACCTGATAGAACATGATTGGTGGATTAGAGGGTTGGAACTTTCAGTTCCATTCATGGGGTAGGAAGGCTGGAGATTAAGCTTTATGATTACTCTTGAACAATAAGGTTTGATGAAATTCCAGGTTGCTGGACACAGTGGTGGAGGTGCTAGAAGTGTGCTGCCTAGAGAGGGCAGGGAAGTGCCAACCCCTTCCCCTATACCTTGCTCTATGCCTCTCTTCACTTGGTTATTTATTTGCATCCTTTGTAATATCCTTGAAAATAGACCAGTAAATATGTTTTCCTGAGTTCTATGAGCCACCTTGGCAAACTAACCCAAGGATGAGGTTGTGGAAACTCCAGTTTGTAGCTGGTTGGTCAGAAATAGAGGAGACAACCTACTACTTGAAATTGGCCTTTGAAGTTGGGGCAGTATTGTGAAACTGAGTCCTCAACCTACAGGATCTGGTACCATCTCAAAGTAGATGGTGTCAGCACTGAATTGAAGTATAGAGAATACCCAGTTAGTGTCCACTGGAGATTTATTTAGTGTGTGGGGAAAATCCCACACACATTGGTCACAGATATCTTCAGTGTTCAGTGTGAAAGTATATTACAATAAGTATGTCATATTAATTGGACCAATGCATTTTTTTAAATTAAAAATATTGTATTATGTATGTCAAAAGACTCAATGACAACAAATTTAGTTTAAAGATCTTAATTGGGCAACATCTCATTCTATAAAATAGAATAAGCGTTCCAATGAGCAGAGCAGAGAAATTTGGTTTTATAGACAGAAAAGAGCTGAACAAAGCAAAAACAGAAAACAAGACATGGATTAGTTGTTCAAAGAGATTTTTCTTATAAAGGATAAAGCAGGAGGACGTCCTTAACATGTTGGCCAAAACTAGCTTGTTTAGAGATTTGGCTATTATCTCTCTCTTGATCTCTGAGAAGCTCATATAAATGATTTAGTCTTGGTTTGATAATATGAAACTTTAGCATGAGTGGTTTCATTTTGGTTTGGTCAGTTGGGCCTAGTGCTGGAGCTTAGTCCAAACCAATGGCCTCCTACAAATTTTATTAAACATATACAACTAAGTAGAAGGTACTGCATTTGTGGAGATTCTATTAAAAATGGAAAAGAATATAGGGTTGAGACAGGGATGAGATCCTGGTTTTGTTGTTTGTCTAGAAATCAATTTATCCAAAAGTATATTGACTTAGGAGAAATAGCTGCAAAATTTTTATGTAGTATAGGCCATTTGTAAAAGCATGTGGAAGCCAGAAAGATGAAATAAATACCCCAATATCCAAAGATGCCAGCTTTAAAGAGTGTGTTAAGAGAGTAGGTTTTATGAATGAAATGGCCATTGAATATGTTGTATCCTGTAAAATGTGACTGAAATGATGCATGTAGGAGTCATCCATGGAAACCTTATATGATGCAATGAAAAGAGAATGGTTTGATTTTCTTTGAAGTGTTTTCTTGTAAGAAAAGATAAAAGCAGACATCTATTTTCTTTGATGTTTTTATCCTAAATTTTGTATTTGATTTTCCTATAAGTATTATAGAAAGTTTTCTTTTCAATTCACAATACCATGTCCCTATTTTCAGAGAAGAAAAGAGTTACACGCATGCAGGACTTGGCAAGTCCCTTGTAGGCATCTCAACAATGAAGAGCAGATTTCTTATGGTGGAGCCGTGAGTTTCACTTTTACTTTTCTAAGTTTTAAGCCATTATGCAAAATAATGTTTCCACCTTAAACCAAATGTTCTGCACTTCAGTACTTTGCATGCTGTTTACTTCTCAGCAGAGAAAAGAGAAGTGTGTTAAACCTCAGATAAGCAAGGCACACATCTATGAGCCACAATGATATCATTCAATGCCATGTTTATACCTAGTTAGAAATAAGTGAACATCTGCTGATTAAAAAATAGAACTGTAATAGTGGCCAGCAGGGAATAAAACACTTTATTGAGCTTTGTTATGTAGATGGAAATGTGCTTTGTAGAAAGTGCTTTATTTGCAAGTAAAACAACTAACTACTGGAGCTAGAAATACAAGCACAACATAGATTCTGAACTAATTTTGAGGAAGTATTCATTTTAATATGGGCATCAGCTAATGGTTCTGCCTTTCCCCAAATTTATATTGGTTTTGACCATTAGGAGGAAGACTTATACGGTTCACTACAAAATCCTGTTTAACAGGACTCCATTCTAGCTGATATCATCATTCCTAGGGCCTTATCCTCAATTTCTTCTAAAATGTGCTTAATAGTATGTTGAAGAAACTCTTGATGCACATTGCAAGCAAAATAAGATATTTTACTATCTTCGTTTTCAATTTACCTTCCCTATCCTGCCCTGGAAACTTCCCTTTTAGGTCATCCAGGTCTTCCCCAGTTCCAAAGTCAAAATCTTTTATAGTTTCACTAGCTTGTTCTTGAAAATATTTCCTGGCTGAACAACTGCAGCACTGAACTTCTATGATTCTTCCTCTATAAGGGGGAACTAAAAAAAAAGCTGAAATTATCTTTTGGAGGACAAACCTCTTATAGTACAGGCTTCCCCTGCTAAATAAGTGTTATAGAAACCCATTGGCATCAGTGTACCAGCTAGCATTGTGAAAGGCTGCATTCTTGAGAAACGTCCTGGGTTGTGGCAAACGGGGCTGGTTTTGCTATAACAACGCACTTGCCCAAATTGTGCTGTGTTCAGCAGTTTTTGACCCAAAATAGCATGACTCCTGTGCCCTACCCTCCCTATTCACTTGATCTCACCTGGAGTGACTTCATTTTTTGTTTCCTTGGATGAAAAAGTCCTCAACTGGAAATGTTTTGCCAGTATGGAAGGGGTGAAACAAGAAATGGCAGAAGCACTAAACGCCATCAAAATGAACGAGTTCAAAAACTGTTTTGAGCAGCGGAAAAGGTGACTGAAGTTTAAACATGTAAGAATACACAATTTTTTTTACAAACAAATACCAGGGACTTTTTGCCCCCCCCCCCAGCTACAAATATTCCTTCTCTAGTTCTTCTTTGTTCTCCCAACTTATAAAGAATGACATTGCAGAAGGCTCTGCTCTCAGATCACTTTTTTCACCCATTGGGCGCTGGCCTCTGCTCTTTCTCACTGCTTCATTCTGTTATTCTCTGCTTCTTGGTGTATATCTCCAACATATGGTATTCATCATCTTCTGCAAGCTCTAGCCACCTTAATGTCTCAATCTTGAAATCTTTGGTTTTAATCATAAAGAGAGCACTTTAGGTTTTCCAAAAAGAAGAGGGCATTATTGGTATGGTTTGATAAAAATAGATGATAACAGTTTGGCCTTCAGCAGTGTAGGAAAGATTATGGGAAATGTACATCTTAACCTCAAAAGCACAGCTCACCACTGCCATTCTAAAAGGATGTGTGGAGAAGTAGGAGAGATTATGGGTTCAGGCAAAGCGGTTTGATATAGTCAGTTCGGTTGCAGTCTGAGGACATCACAGGGGGAGCTAAGACTATATATTTATTCATTTATTGAATCTTTCATTGACATGTTTATTCATTATAAACATGCAAAAACTAGAGTGTCTACTAAATGCTGGGCTTTTCAATTTTTTATAGAGATATAGCAGTTAATAAGATAGTCTCTGTCTTTAGGAAGCTCATACAGTATTCTGGTAGGGAGAGCAGGAAGTAGCACATAAAAACACATTGATTATCAACCCATCAAAAAATTTCAATTAGAATATAATAAGTACTATGAGCAACAACAAAAGACAGGGTGATGGAAGAAAGAGTGTCTGGGGGAGGAGAGATGATAACTAGGTCCTTAAGAAATTTTCTTGACATTTGAAATCATGGTGTGAAGGCTGCAGTACAAAGATCTGGAAGAAGAGGGGCGGCAAGTACCAGGTTCTGAGATGAGGGTGAACTGAATGAAGAAAGAAAGAGATGGGGTTCAGACACAGGTAAAAGTAAAAGCCTTGTAAGGGGCTTAGATTATCTTCTCATTGCAGTGGGATGTCACGGGAGGGTTTAAAGAGCAGAGTAATATCATCTCATCTTCTGTTGACCCTTCAACAACATGGGTTTGAACTATGCAGGTTTATTTACTTTATTTTATTTTTTATTTTTTGAGTTGGAGTCTCACTCTGTCGTCGCCCAGACTGGAGTGCAGTGGCCGCTCTCCCGGCCTCCGCAGCCTCGACCTGCTGGGCTCCGGCGATCCTTCCGCCTCAGCCTTCCAAGTAGCTGGAACTACAGGTGCGCGCTACCACGCCCGGCTTATTTTTGATTTACTGTAGAGATGAGGTCTCGCCAAGTTGCCAAGGTGGATCTCCAACCCGCGGGCTCAGGCAATCCACTCACCTCAGCCTCCCAAAGGCGCGGGATTAAAGGCTGAGCCACCGAACCCGGCAGGTTTATTTATATGCCAATATTTTACAATAAAATTTACATAGAGGGTACCTGCGTCTCCTGCCTCTCCTTTTGCCTCCTCCACTCGCTCTGGTGCAGCAAACTCTGAGACAGCAGTATCAACTGTCCTCTTCTTCCTCCTACTCAGCCTACTCAACGTGAAGACAACAAGGAGGAAGGCCTTCCTGACAATCCACTTCCACTTAATGAATAGTAAATATTTTTTCTCTTCCTTATGATTTAATAAATCTTTTCTCTAGCTTACTTTATAGTCAGAATACAACATGTAATATATATGACATGTTAATATATATAATAAAATATGTGTTAATCGACAGTGTTATTAGTAAAACTTCTAGTCAACGGTAGGCTAGTAGTAATTAAGTTTGGGAGGAGTCAGAAATTATATGCAAGATTTTCAGCTGCATGGAGGTCAGTGTTTCTAAACCCTGTGTTATTCAAGGGCCAACTGTACATCTTAGGAGATGGTTCTGACTGTAGTATGGAGAATGGACTATAGGGGACAGAAGAAGAAGCAGGTTGACTAATCAGAAAGATGGAAACGGTTTCTCAAAAGAGCTGGAGATCTGATCTAAAGTGGTATGAGTAATCCTGGTGAGTTTTTGTTGTTGGTATCATTCTTATTGTAAAATAAAACATAGATACAAAGAAATCATAAAAAATAACCATATAACTTAATAAGTTATTGTAAGACAAAGGCAAATACCCTTGTTACCCCCACATATCTTGTAGAACAAGACATAGAACCTGACCAGCCACCCCCAAAATTCTCCACATGACCCTTACTTAGCAAAATCCCTTTCTTCCTGCCAAAATAAGCTCGATTTTTACTTTTATTCTTTTTTCTTCCCCATACTTTTTATAATATTATCAGTTAGTGTGCATTTCTAGATATAGTTGGGTCAACCTCATTTCTTGCTGATAGTTGAGGTGGCTTATAAGTCTCTTTTAAGATATAGATTTTTCTCATCCTTTTTCTTTTCTTTACATTTTATTTGTTAAAGACGTAGGATATTGGACACATAGATTTTCTAGCTCTTGATTTTGTTGTTTGCATAGTGTGGTGTTGCTGGACACTAGTGTTCTTCTCTCCTCTGTATTCCTGAATTACCAGCCAGTCCTAAAGACTTCATCAGACTTGCATTTAATCCTTTAGCAAGATTATTGGTGGTGGTGTATTCTTTTATTAGGCAACATATTACATATGATTGTGTCTCTTTTTGTGACACTAGTAGCTAAATGTCTTAGGGGCTGCAAAATGGTGATATTTTAATTTTATCACTCATTTTTTTCTCATGACAAATTTTTTTGTAAAAAGACACTCCCTCTTATCTACTACTTGGTTGCACCCAATGGTGTAATTCATATAGGAAAACTGGAATAAATGCCTGATTTTGTTTCACCATTAGTAGACCAGTTTTGATAATAATAACACTTAAAAAAAAATCATTTTACAAGAATAACAAATTACTTTTTTTTTTTTTAAATATGATGATTGTTTAGCCACTTTGGAAGACAGTTTAGCAGTTTCTTATAAAGTTCAACATATACTTATTATATAGCTTAGCAGTCTAATTCCTAGTTATTTACCCAGGACAAACAAAAAATTTTGTTTATATTAATACTTATAAATAAATAATTATAGTGATTTTATTTATAATCACTCAAACTAGAAACAACCCAAATGTCCTATAACTAGTGAACAGCTAAGCAAACTGACATATTTACAAACCATAATACTATCTACCAATAATAAGGAACCAATTATTAATATGCACAATGTGGATCAATCTTTAAGTGAACTATGCTATGTGAAAGAATCTAGACTTTAAAAACTATATACTAGATGATTCCATTTGCATTACATCCTACAAAAGGCAAAACTACATGGATAAAGAACAGATACAAGCAAATATTCTGGGTTGATGGAACTGTTCAGAATTTCAATTATGTTAATGTTTACATGACTTTATGCATTTGTCAAAATTCATAGAACTGTATCCCAAAAAAGTGATTTTTACTCTAGATAAATTGAAAATAAATAAATACAACAGTTAAAAAAAGGTAACACTGGGGGCTCAATAATTAGCTTTGGGAGAGCAGTATATACATAAAGAGAGTGTTCTTTGACATTTCCTCTGCTGTGGGGGAGAAAGGAATAGGGCTAATTAATTGGAAATATATTATTTGAACTCATAAGTATAAATAATATTTGTTGATTTTTGGTCTATTACAATTATTATTCCAATGACGTTCAAATAAACCCATCTTTGGTCAATGACTCTTCATATTAGACATGATGTTGTTCTTTTGACATTATATCAAAGTAGTATTGGATAACTTCTTTGGTATTGGTATCAAAAACTGTTTTGACTAGACTTGTATATTTCTTGCCCCAGATCAAAAATAAATCTTATAAGAAGCCCCGATTTATTTCAGTGGGAAACAATATTTCAAAATCACAGTCTATGAATTGGAATCTTGGAGATCAAGGACGTCTCATTCTAATTTTATTGTCAATGCTGTCTGTAGATTTGGGGGTTTTGCTTGCTATTTTCTTTATCTGTTTTTATATGATGGTCAAAACCGCTGCTATCCCTGCTGCCACTATGTTTCCAGATTCCTTGGAGGATATCTTTTTTTGATTCAAGATTTACTGTGTAGATAGAGAATTGCTGATGAATTGAATGTGAGCTGTGGGGAAAAAAAAGAATCCAGGTTGACTATTAAGTTTCTGACTTGAGTAGCTGCATAGATATAGATGTATTTTCTCCATCAGGGAAGGCTGGGAGAGGCGCAGGTGGGGGACAGAGAGGAAGGACATGGGGACAAATTCAGAATTCTTATGTTAGATATGCTGTGTTTGAAATTCCTGTTATACATGTAGATAGAATTCTTGATTAAATGAGTTTAAAGCTTAGGAAGAAGATTGGAGATATGAACTTGGGTCATCTTCAACACATTGATGTTATTTAAAACAATGAGCCTAGATGAGATTCTAGTCACTTCCCCAGACAGAGAAAAGATGGTGACACAGGACAGAGCTTTAGGAAACTCGCTGAAGACTAGCAGATGAGAGCTCAGGAGACTGAGAAAGAGCTTTAGGTGGGGTAGAAGGGAAGCATCAATTGCTGTGCCAGAAAAAAGGACAGGATTGTGGCTGATGATTTGGTGTGATTACTCTCAGTGGAACAATAAAGATAGTAGTCTTAATTTTCCACGATACTATCTTTCTTTGGTTACATGATTGAAATGTAGAGCTAACATATTGTATTTTAGTGATACTTTGAGGTTTGTCTTCTTGATATATAGTTTTTATCATATAATCATCTAATTCAATGATCTATTACTTCCAAGATCCTACTGGCTGAAGTCTAAACATCCTAGTCTTTAAGGCTAACCATAAGAAATTCCAAACCTCCCTTCCAGTCTCATTCTGTATTATTCCTCTCTAGACATCCTGCTGCATGGAAAGTTGACCTTCTCTCTGCTTCTCAGTTCTGTATATGCTTTACTCTCTGCTATCCATGAACCTTCATTGACATGATTCCACCTACCTAGAATTCCTCTCCTCACCCAGTTCCCCAACTTTCACAAGTCTAAATCACACTCATTGTTAAAGTTACTTAGAGAAGCCACATGAAATGGCCCAGCTACTGTGAATCTTGGTTTGATGATTATTCTGCATCTAATATCCTGACTTAAGGGGATAAGTCAGAACAAAGAAGCTGCTGATTTTCCAAGAAGAAAATTCATGAAAGATTTGTACAAGGAAAACAAACAAAAAGAATTTCTTCTAAAGTCTAGTAAGGTCTTAATGACTGATAATTATAAGAGCCGGGCTCGGTGGCTAAGCCTGTAATCCCGCGCCTTTGGGAGGCTGAGATGAGTGGGCTGCCTGAGCCCGCGGGTTCGAGACCCGCCTGGGCAGGCGAGACCTCATCTCTACAATAAATCAAAAAATTAACTGGGCGTGGTAGCATGCGCCTGTAGTTCCAACTACGTGGAAGGCTGAGGCGGAAGGATCGCCAGAGCCCAGCAGGTCGAGGCTGTGGTGCCCGGGATCGGCCACTGCACTCCAGTCTGGGTGACAGTGAGACTCCAACTCAAAAAACAAAACCCAAACAAAAAAAAAAAAAGAAAAGAAAAGAAAAGAAAAGCTAGCATAGTCAGAGACAATACAAAAACCAAACGAACTTAAGTTTTCGGGCTACTTATGTTTCTTGACCTCTCTGAAACTCTATTTATTTTTTACTCGTTTGTAATGTATTTTTTTGTAAAGAAGACTCCTGAAATTGTTGAAGCATGCGAACCCACAAAATATTCCTTATAGTTTATTATAGTACATATAAATAAGACCTGAAATATCATGGAGTTAATAATTGGCCAGGTACCCTATATTTTGACCAAGTTATTTAACTTTCTTCTGCTCTAGTTTGCTCATCTGAAAAATGGGAATAATGTCTCTTTATCTGTTTATATTAGAGACTTCTGGTGAAGATCAGACAAGAACTTTCAATCATTCAACAAGTATATATCAAGAACCTACCAAGTACCAGCTTCAATGCCCATTGTTGAGAGTTCACTGATGAATAAAGAATGACATGATCCATATTCTTGTGCAGCTAACAGCTTAGTGTGAGACCGATATTAACCAAAAGATCACCCAAGTAAATGCAATATATTTAAAAGCATTTAATAAACTGGAAGGTGAAAACTATAATGCCACAAATGTGAAATTAAAAACATTTTTAATGCTTATGTTGCTTCTAGAGCTCTGTTTTTCATTATTGATGTATCCAGAGGTGATTAATTCCTAGAGGAAGAAAAAAAATAACAGTTCTCAAGCTACCCTAAATGCATAATAAATTCATACCAGCAAGTCAATTAAATAATGGATAGTGGAAAATATAGTGACCATTGGGACCAATATGCAAAATAGCAGGTAAGCAGTTTCTTTCCCAAGAGAGGGCCCTCCCTAAATAAAGATCAGAGATTCGTTTAGTAAATATGTAAAGTGACAAAAAGTCAAGAACTGAGAGGATAAACCCGAGTAGGCTAACATTGGTAGGGTCAGTTGAACTGTCCTGCTAAGAAATACTGGAAGGATATGCCCTCCAAATGTATAATGTTGTATAGACACAGATCCTCGTCATGTCCTCGCCAATGTGTCTTCTCATGTGATAATCCAAAATACTCAGTTTTAAGTAAGATTGCACTATATGGTGGTTAAAAATTTGGATTCTGGAGTCAGACAGATTTAGTAATCCAAGTCTCAATTCCTGAGAGTTTTCACAACACTCTTGGCAAATTTATATAACACTATGCAAGGTGGTATAAATTATGGAAACTAGCTTCACTTCTGGAGTAAGAGAGATTTACACAGAACTTGCATCCCAGCTCTATTACACAGGGGAACTAAAAAAAAAAGTCACAGAATTTATTTATAAAAAATAGTGTATATGTTCTCGAATGTTTAAACTTCAGTCACCTTCAAAGTACTCTCTGATGCAATACACCTACTGTGATGCTTTTTCCACTGCTCAATTTTTGAACTTTTTTATTTTGATGCCTTTTAGTGCTTCTGCTGTTTCTTGTTTCGCCTCTTTCACATTGGCAAAACATTTTCCTTTGAGGACTTTTTTCATCAAGGGAAATAAACAAAAGTCACTTGGGGCAAGATCTGTCGAATAGAGAGGGTGAAGTTATGCGATTTTTGGTCAAAAGCTGCTGAATACTCAGCACAGTGTGGGCAGGTGTATTTTCATGGTGGAAGAACCAGTCACCTGTCTGCCACAACTCGGGATGTTTCTTGTGAATGCAGCTTCTCACAATGCTAGCTGGTACACTGATGCCGATGAGTTCCTAGAACACGTACCCAGCGGGGTAAACCTATACCACAAGGGGCCGGCCTG
>NW_007258156.1:31162-40218 GCF_000164805.1 Carlito syrichta | reverse complement strand
AGCTCTATTACACAGGGGAACTAAAAAAAAAAATCACAGAATTTATTTATAAAAAATAGTGTATATGTTCTCGAATGTTTAAACTTCAGTCACCTTCAAAGTACTCTCTGATGCAATACACTTACTGTGATGCTTTTTCCACTGCTCAATTTTTGAACTTTTTTATTTTGATGCCTTTTAGTGCTTCTGCTGTTTCTTGTTTCGCCTCTTTCACATTGGCAAAACATTTTCCTTTGAGGACGACTGCCACAACTCGGGATGTTTCTTGAGAATGCAGCTTCTCACAATGCTAGCTGGTACACTGATGCCGATGAGTTCCTAGAACACGTACCCAGCGGGGTAAGCCTATACCACAAGGGGCCGGCCTGCCAAAAGATAATTCTGTTTTTGTTTTTGTTGTTTTTCTTCTTTTGTCTTGGTCCCCCTCATACACTAGCTATGCAACCTTTGGTAAAATTATCAAATTTCTTTGGCCTCTGTTTTTTCTCTGCAGAGTCTAAATAATAACAGTTCCTTTCTATCATTTAATTACAAAGATTCAATGAAATAAAGCATATAAGGCATTTAAAGCTGTGTCTGGCATATAGTAAGCACTGCAACCACCACTCTACTATTACTATCACCTCTACTGCTGCTGCTACTCCTTTTTAAGGCTTAATTTAACTCAAAACTAGCTGGGAGTGTTTTAGGGACTATTTACTTAATTCCTTAGGGACTCATTAAGTGTGACTCTACCGACCCTAGATGGTACCAAGTGACGTAGGACTGGGAAGATGACTTAATGCTTATTAGACCATATTCTTCAGCTTGTAGAAAGCTTATTACTCAATTCTTGCCATATGCTAATTGGGTCCCATACACTGGAGGTGCCTAATGAAGAGGAAAGCTGATGCAATCAGCTGGGAAGTCTTATCAGCTTGAGGGTGGAGAGGCTCAACTGAGTTGATGGTGAAGTTTAACATTCTGCAGACTATCATTCCCCAAATCCATTTCCTCCACACATTGGCTACTACAAAAAACACAGGCTGCTGCAAATGGGTAAGTCCACTCTGGGGAGAATGACAGAAACATGTTCTTTCCCTCAAGAAAATGGCTGAAAAAGGGAAAAGATAAAACGAAGTGGAGGTTTCTTTGGCAGATGTGCTGAAGAGAAAAGCTCTGATGAAGGAAAAACCACGGCAAATGCTAAGAAATGAAAGGACAGACAGCAGGATTGAAAATAGAGAAGAGATGTATACATATGTTCCAACTAAAGAAATAAGAGGAATGTTGATTTTATTCAGTATTAATAACAGAAAAGAGTTATTTGACGTGGCAACAACTATTTAATGCCCTGCAGAATTCCCGATGTATGCCATCCATCTCCTCTGACAAGGGGATTATTCCAATCTCTGTGCTGGGGTAAAGAAAAAGAACACAAAGTGTTGTTTTCTATGAACTAGGGTTTTTTGTTTTTTATTTTTAACTTTCCTTGATAAATCTTCTGCATTTTGGTTTTTTCTGTTCCAATTAAAATAGTTGCCTGAATTCAGTTCATGGATATAATAACTAGGATTTCTTTCAGAGCTCCTTTCCTAATTAAAAGCAGCATTTACAGAGAAAGGGTTTTACATACTTATGTATTACCTTATTCAATCCAAGCAAATTGCTTCCTTATGTAAACTTCTGAATAGTTCCATTTCTTCAAACATTGAAAGCCATTCTAATGTGGATTTTGCATTAATTTGGGGAAAGAAAATGGTGCATAGTCTAAATGGAGTTACCATTTCTAAAATTAATTCTTGATTTTATAAATTGATATAGACACACCATGTATTCATAAATACGTGTGCATGTGTGTGTGTGTTTTCCTATCTCCATAAGCCAAGTGAAATCTGAATATTTTGATTATTCAGAAATTTATGCAAACCATTTTCCTTTTATATATTCTTTCTTTCTTAGAAATGAGGGCTAGAATTGAGGAGAAAATAGCATAGTAGTATAATGGTAACACCATATATTTGAGTAATATGTACCAGGTTATTTATATACACTAAATAATTTAATCCTAACAAAACTAATATTTATTATTTTCCCCATTTTACAGATGAGTAAGATGAGATACGTGAAGGCTAAGTAAATTGCCTAGGGTCACTAGATTATATGGGAAGAAGTGGAATTCAAACCAAGACAGCCAGGCTCCAAGTTTGCCTCCTCTTATACCACAGCACCAGGGTAGTTGAATGGAGAGAAATTGTTTTGAGAGACTGCTGTTTGAATGTTTGTCCTCTCCAAAACTCATTGAAATTTCATCTTCCCTATGGCCGTGTTGGAGGCAGGGATTAATAGAAAGTGTTTGAGCCATGGGGCGGATCCCTCATGAATACACTAAGTCCTTCAGTCAAGGGTGACTTCCTGCTCTATTAGTTCCTATGAGAGCTGGTTATTTAAAAAAATGTAAAATCCTGGCACCTCAGCCCTCTCTCTTTTGCCGTCTCTCTCATCCTGTGATCTCTGCACATACCTGTTCCCCTCTTCCTTCTGCCATGACTGGAAGCAGCCTGAGGCCCTCACCAGATGCAGGTGGTCTTTTTGAACTTTGCTGCCTCCAGAATCCTGAATCATATAAACCTCTTTCTTCATCAACTGCCCAGTCTCAGGTATTCTGTAATAGCAATACTAAATGGACTAAGACAAAGACATACAAACCAAGGTTCAGAATATGATTTTGCCTCTTTCTGGATGTTTAATGTGAGCTAGACCCTTGACCCCTCTCCTCCCAAGGTTTTATGCATTTGATAAAATGGGTCAATCATGCCTGTAACAATGGGTTTGGGAGGAAGGTCACATTTAAGTTAACCCCTGTGAACTAATTTTCTTCCCTTTCTTACTTCTTTTGACTCAAGAGATTTAATTAAACTCAGTTCATAATTAGTGGTTTTTCCTCTTTCTCTATGCATTCTCAGGCTGGCTGATGACTTCTATTGACCACGGGTATAAAGAATGTTTTAACAGTCAGACTTGTTTCTGTATATCACATGGGGCTTGGTCCACTCATATATCTTATTAGAGAGAATCTGCTCAAGGCATTCAGAGTTAGAATTTCTCATGAAATGGGTTAAAAAAAATAAGCATAGTCTTTAATGGACAATCATATATATATATATTTTTATCAAAAATACACTGGCACAGAATTTTATTTTATTTTTTTGAGATTCTGTAGATGTGTCTAACTGGGAGTTGACAGCATCGGATACTAGCCCAGACTGTTATTCAGAGATGATCCTGTGGTGCCCTTTGATTCTGGAGGTGAGAAGATAGTCATTCTACAATTGTTCTAGTAGAGTGGACTTCTGGCATGCCTCTCCTGTCTTCCTATTGCATATTATCTAGTGATTATATATAAACAGGACTTTTAAAAACTATGTTCCCCTCTTTCATCTCCAAAACTCTTCCCAAGGTGTTAACAAGCTCAAAGGGGAATCTAGAAACTAGTCTTTGCGACAATCCCTGATATAAACCATCAGTCTAGTAAGCAGTTGCATACATTTTGTCAATATATCTCCTGATCAATATCATAGAGATAGAGAGCTTCAAAAACAACAGGAGTTTCAAGTAATATAATATTATTACTTTTAATAAAGTAATGATAATAATGTATTAATATTATTACTTTTAATAAAGTAATACATTATTATTATTATATTGTTAGAGATAGAAACAATTAGGCATGACTCTAAAAACGAAAATCAGACAAATGAAATGTATATTTAAATAAATCAATTTCAGAAAAGCAAAGATAGAAACATAAGCCTAATGATTTCGGTGACTTATTCTTTTGGATGAAAAGCCTCAAAGTAGAAAGTTTCTGAAGGACCATGAAAATTAGTTTAGATGTCTTCAAAGATATGATCTACCAAAGTCTACTCTTATCTCTTTGCCCACAGTTAGCAAAGACCTTCCTCAGTGCTATGGTTTGAGTGTGTTCCCCAGAATTCATGTGTTGGGAATTTAATCTCTGATGTGGCAGTGTTGGTACATGAGGTCTTTAAGAGAAGATTAGATCATTAAGGGGGAGAGGGATTAATGCCACTCTTAAGGGAGTGAGTTAACTCTCACAAGAGTAAATGGATTCTCCCTTTCACAAGGCTGGCTTTGTTACTGGGAAAGAAGGTTGTTATGAAGTGAAGCCTTCTTTTTTGCGCCCTTTGCATGCACCCACTTCTGTTATGTTAGCAAACAGCACAAAGCCTACACCAGAAACTCACCAGATACCAGTGCCATGCTCTGGGACTTCCTAGCCTCCTGAACTATAAGATATATATTATAGTTTTATATATATGTAAACATATATTATACAAATGTATATTTATCTATATAATATTATACTAATATATGTATATATTTATGCAATCATTAGAGGGCTTTATTACAGTTCATTCTTAAAAGTGGTAAGAATGATAGTTCTAATGAATTTGGTGTAATTGAGAAAATGAAAACAATTATTAGTTTATGCCAAGAGTACGGAATTTCTAGCTGGTCAACCTCATGCATTGTGGCAAAACAGAACAAAGTAAAATAAAAACTCACGTATAAAATACTGAATATGTATCATCTTGGAATGTGTCTAAAGGATGAGGTGAAATTAAACATTATGGAATTTCCTTTAGTTATCAGAATAAAGAGCTTGTCATTATAACTTATGACTCTTATGAATCTATTGTTAGACTTTCACACATTGAATTTTGAACCCACTTTAGAGAGGCATTATGGGTATTTGTGACTGGCAGATAACCGCTAGTCCGCTACATTCTTCCTTATTTCTGAGCTTTCCTTTTGTTCGGTTGCTTACAGATTCCTTATTTATTTCTGTACCCAGAGTCAGACCTGTAAGAGGGTCAGTCATGTGCTAGCAGGATTTTTTGAGACTTTCTGCTTAAAAGATCGATTTCAATATCTCATTGTTGCTTATATGCATTTTGGCTTTCTATTACTTCAGTGTTTACCACTTGATCTGATACCTTTTCCTGAATCCTCATGCTGTGCCTTCCCAAATAGTCCCTTGAACTCTATCATGCAGAAGTTGGCAAACTTTTTCTGTCAAGGGCCAGACAGTAAATACTTTCAATTTTGTGGAACACAGGGTCTCTGTTGCAACTACTCAACTTCACAGTTGTAGCATGAAGGTAGCCATAGACAAGATGGAATTGAATGAATGTGGCTGTACTCCAGTAAAACTTTATTTATTTATTAAACAGGCAGCCAGTAGTGGGTGGGATTTGGCCCACAGACTGTAGTTTGTGGAGATCTCTCTCTCTCTCTTTCTCTCTCTCTCCCTCTCTCAATCCCCCTCTCAATCCCCCTCTCTCTCAATCCACCTCTCTCTTTCACATTTATTGAATTGAGGGACCACATCCTGACAAGCTCCAAAGTCCAGGCTTTCTTAGTCACTATATGTTCCAGCCTCTCTTGTTTTTGCTTCTGCTGGTTGTGTGATTACTATACTCTGTGCCAGGTATACAGCAAATGAGAAAAAGGTGCCTGGGAGTAAGCAAGGTGAAATCTTCGAATAAATTTGATAACATCAGCAAAAATAGCACCAGCAACTGTTTACTGTACACTATGTGCCTGATCATTTGCTGAGTGGTTTCCATCCTCTTATGTTATTTAACCTGTCCAGCATTCTTTAGAAATAGATATTACTAGAACCTAAATTTACAGATGAGAAATCTGAAGCTTTCTAAAAGTTACAGTGAGAAAAGTCATCAGAGGTGGGATTTGCTTCCATGCCTGCTTACCTCAAGGGTCATGGCAGGATTGTAATCCAGTTTTCTATGGCTTTTTAAAAATAATCTTTTTCTTTTTTTGTTATGTAATATACTCATACAATATAAACTTTAGAAAATAATCTTTATGCTCTCATGGTTCAATTTAGATTAACACTTTCATTCTAAATAGGATGCTTCAAATAAAGTTTTACATTTGATTCTTACAGCTATTCATATGTGAACAACCTGGGAAGCTTAATGAGTTTTTACTTCAGATGAGGAAATAGAAATTATGAAATGGGTCCACCCCTTCGAGTCCCCTCCCACTGTGGGAGCTTTTCTGTCCTCCCAATAAACACTGCTTTAAACAAAAAAATAAAGAAAGGAATTATGAAATGTTCAGTATATTGCTTAAGTCCAAAGAACCAGTAAGAATCATAATTAGAACAGAAAACTAGGTATCTGACTTCTTTTTTTTTTTTTTTTGAGTAGGAGTCTTACTCCATCACCCAGGCTGGAGAGCAATGACATGCTCATGGCCACCCCAGCATCGAACTGCTGGGCTCAGGCTATCCTTCTTCCTCAGTCTTCCAAGCCAGAACTACAAGTGTATGCTACCACACCTGGCTAATTTTTTGATACATTGTAGTGGCGAGATCTCACCAAGTTGCCCAGGCTGGTCTCGAACTCCTGAGCTCAGGCAATCTTCCTGCCTCAGCCTCCCAGAGTGCTGGGATTACAAGCTTGAGCCATTGTGCCTGGCTTTGACTTCTAATCAATGCTTTCCTTAATCACACCCTGCTGGATTGTCAGTCATTTTTAACTTTTGTTATCAATTTTATTTTAAATATTCTTTTCCTTGCTGCCCAACCAATGCATAGGAGAGAAAGAACACCATGCTCAGGATAGGATACATCACCTGAAATGTTACTCCCTCATGTCCCACCTGCACCTATGCATTCTCACCTGTATCCACAGATAGAGACTAGAAGCTAGCTTTCGAGTTTAAAATCACAAACAAAACTATGAGATCCACATAGTAGGTCTTGAGAAAGAAGACCTGAAAAAAGTAGGTTTTGAGTCACAGCTAAATTTCTGTCCTGAAGCCAAATGACCTGTCATCCCACTGAGCATTGTTTGCAAGAATGGTAGGCAAGAGGATTCTTCAGTGCGTACCCTGAGGCACAGAGTACAATTTTGGCCTTAATTTTAAGTAAATTATGAGGCTTCAACAAATAATAATATTGACATCTGATTAGATGCCCTTTTGAATATAAAGTTAGGATTTGTGTGAATGAAACAAGAGGGAACAAGACAACACATATTAAGCACTACTTAATATCTAGTAAATTTGGTTATCAGTTCTAATAACTAGTACTGGGTTCTCCCATTTAAATATAAAAATGGAGACATATTCCTGTATTGTTAATATCATAATTGTTCTTTGGTATCTTCAACTTCATTATGTTTGATAGAACTCTTACACAGTCAAGGACATCTTGCCATTTGAATTTTTAATTTTCCTAGCACATAAAAGCCCAGCAGAAAATATGCCTTAATCTCTGATGAACTTCCCTGGATTCCTTGGGGAGGATGTCTAGGTTTTTCCCCACTGTATGACAATATTCATTCGTTATACCTATTTTTATCAATACTGATTAACTTTTTTTGTAAAGCGAGGTAAAGTGTTCTAATAAAATTTATGCTAGTTTAATCTACATGCTTTTAAGCTACTATTTATTTCCCTTAAAAATTCAGGCTTCTGAGGAACAAAGCAGAGTTTGTTCTAAAGAAGCTGTATTCAGCACATTCTAGTCTAAAGAGACACATAATTAATAAAATTTGCACACACCATTTTAAAAGGTGATTGGACCATTCTTTTCTGGTCAGTGCCAGAGAGAACATATTTGATCAGCTTACATACAAATTATAGTGTTTGAATAAGTTCTTTAAAATTTTATTAAATATAATGCACATAATTTGTTTATTATTATGAATGCAATCTCCAGTATCTTCCAACTCATGAAGGGTAGATTCACCTGGTGATGAATTTATATGCTATTTAACTACCACTGATATTATCAAATGATGTCAGATTTAATTAGTAAAAAGCAGATTTTATAAACATTGACCTTGGTTCAGGGGAAATGAAAAAAAAAAAAAAACCCTGAAGATAAGGAGATAACAATTGATGGATGGAGCATTATTCTATGTGAGAAAACGAAAAACGGTAAAGCATTTAGAAATTGAATTCATGACCTGCAAAACAAGATCAAATTAAAAACTGTCAGACTGGTAAAAAAAATTCCTGAATGTGTGAAGACAGGAGAACATTCTAGGTCTGAAATGTAAATGAGGATAGTTAGAAATGTCTGAACTGAAAACTGGTTTCTTATTGCAAGAAAAAGGAAAAAAGATTTAAAGGAGAGAAAAAGTGTAAATATACTGGGTTCTGAATTTGTGGTAACATTGGAAGGGAAATAAAGTGCTAGCAATGGCACAAACTAGGTTCATTATACATTCACAAGGAAAATGATTCTCTCCCCGTGCTATGCAAAAAAAAAAAAGGAAGTTCCTATCTAAGGAGTTGTAAGATGTTTTAACCTGTGATCATATAAAATAAAAGATAATCAACTACATGCACTAAGCATGGTCGTGCATGTGGTAGACACTCAATAATTATTTACTGAAGAATGCAAGGTTATTAAACAAATCTGAAAATGACTAGAAATAATAAAAGGTAGTGTCAACATATTTGCAATGTCTATGTGAGAACACATTAGATGATATTGTATGAGGTTTGAGAGAAAAATAGATAAATAGTCTGAATAATATTGTAGATTTTTATATTTATAAGAAATCCTACTACAATTTCCCTGAGCTATAATTTACCTCTGTGCACTCTGATAATCATAAAGAAGCAGGATTATTAAAAATATCATAAAGAAATCCTAAGGATATAAACCATAACTAAGAGGGCAAGTGATTTTACTTTACCAATTCTAAAGAGATATGAACAAAAAATACATAGATTCTTCACAGAAGTGAATTTTTTTTTCTTTTTTTTTTTTTGAGTTGGAGTCTCATTCTGTCACCCAGACTGGAGTGCAGTGGCATGCTTCCGGCCACTGCAGCCTCGACCTGCTGGGCTCTAGCAATTCGTCCGCCTCAGTCTTTCAAGTAGATGAAACTACAGGCGTGCGCTACCACGCCCGGCTAATTTTTTTTTTTTTTTTTTTTTTTTTTTTTGAATTGGAGTCTCACTCTGTCGCCCAGATTGGAGTGCAGTGGCCGCTCCCGGTCACCGCC
>NW_007258156.1:0-31142 GCF_000164805.1 Carlito syrichta | reverse complement strand
GAACCCACGGGCTCAGGCAATCCACTCACCTCAGCCTCCCAAAGGCGCGGGATTACAGGTTGATTTATTGTAGAGAAGAGGTCTCACCAAGTTGCCCAGGCGGGTCTCGAACCCACAGGATCAGGCAATCCACTCACCTCAGCCTCCCAAAGCACTGGGATCACAGGCTGAGCTACAGGGACCGGCTAGAAGTGAATTTTTTTAAATGGGCAAAATGGAATTGGATATTGGGCTAATATTAGTCAGACAGTAATGACAATAGTGCATTATGTTTAAAAGGATGCAGTCTTATTTTTTAAAACATCTCACATTTTATAATTCATCAGGGATAGGGTAGATATTAAACCACTCGATGAATGAGGAGACTGAGTCTTAGCAAATTTCATTTAATCACTCATTTGACTAATATTTTTGAACATTTACTATTTGACAGAGTCTGCCCGAAGCTGGAGACATATAAGTGAATTTCAGCCTTCTTGAAGCTTACAGTGCCACATGAAACAGACATTAATAAAATAATCACACAAATGTTTGTATAATTACAAACTGAGAAGAGCGGGAAAAAAACATGTAGCTCTATAAACATTTTTCTTTGAATGGAAATGAATCAATTTCCAAAGCCAGAGAAGGCCTCCCTGAAAAAGTAATGATATTGCTGATATATGAAGGATGAGTCATACCTAATAAAAGCCTTTGGAGGGTGGAATGGAAGGAAATAGCAATCCAGGCAAAGGAAAAAGCATGTACAAAGGTACTGTGGTGGGAGTGAGAGTGGTACAACTTTTCTGCTTAGAAAGTTCTGTTTATTCATCAAGGCTCACATTAAATGACACCTCTTTGTCAGTTTCCCCAAGCTTTCAAGGCAGATAGATTTGCTCTATTCTTTCAAAAGCATTAGGGTCTAGTATGATGGCCCTCACCAAATTCTGTCATAATTACTATTTTTGTTTTGTTTTGTCTTTTTTGAGCTGGAGTCTCACTCTGTTACCTAGGCTGGAGTGCAGTGGCATGCTGCTCACAGTCACCGCAGCCTTGACATGCTGGGCTCAGGTGATCCTTCCACCTCAGCCTTCCAAGTAGATGGAACTAGAAGCACACGCTACCACGCCCAACTTATTTTTTGATTTATTGTAGAGACAAGGTCTCACCAAGTTGCCCAGGCTAATCTCGAACTCCTGGGTTCAGGCAATCTTCACACCTCAGCTTCCCAAAGTGTTGGGATTATAGTCTGAGCCACCATGCCCTGCCTAATATTTTAAATTTTATTTTTCTCCAACTAGCTCAACTTGAGGTGAAGAGCTCTCTCCCAGCTGCACTTCTCTGTTGCTCACTCAGCAGTGCATAGCACAATGCATAGCACAGGTAGGCTCTAAAGAGATAACTGCAAAATTAGTGAATAAACAAATGAATCTAGGAACCTTACAAAAGCCCACCTTCTCTTATAATAACAAATAAGTAAATATTAAAAGTATTTTTTTCTAACAAAATTTTGAGAAAGAGCATTTAATATGAGTGCTTTGAAAGCAAATTAAAAACACAGGTTTTAGAGGGTAAATACATAATATGGTAAATTGTTCAAGGAGACAACCAAAGCAAATGGGATTTTGGCAGTGATCATTGCCTACTACCTGAAAGGTAACATCTTTCTTAAAATCCTGACGAGTATATTTAAATATAATTTTAATAACCCAAGGACTGGATTATTGTCCTGTTCTTCAGAACTGAAAGTAATTTATAAATGTTATAGTAGAGACTGAAAAGCACGCCAATTTATCTTCCTTGTTAATAATTTACTGGGGGAATGTGATGCATCTTTCCTTCTCTCCTAGACATTGCTGACTTTTTCTTCTTGATAACAAGGCAATTTATACCCAAAGTGGTAGAGGAAAAATGCCCAGAAGACTGGAATACAGCTATCTTCTGTTTGTCCACTGAGGCTGTGTTGGATATTGATTTTGGAATGTGTGAAACTGTATTCTTTTTACTAAGTATTATTGCCTCTTTCATTTTTGTTTTAGTAAATAAGTCAGTATTTTATCACTTAGATAATTCCCCCAAAATAGTTACCTTATGAAATAGAAATAATAGAGTTCTAAGCTTGAGTGACTTACTAGGAATTGAAGCTCTGATGTATTCATATAAGATCTAATGGTTTTCAGATAGTGCTGACAAATGCATAATCTGTCTGGTATGACACCTAACTGAAATTTAATGTAGAAAGACAATACATTGGGGAATTGGAGGCAAAATAATGTATGTGTGTACATGTATGTGCATAAGTGTAGCACATATGGTATGTGTATGTGTGTGTGCCTATGTATATATACTCAGTGTTATGAGAATAATTTTGTATTAAAACATTATTTTAAAAAGATCTCTTATTTTATCATTACAAATTACATATAAATACAATCTAACAAAAATATTCTTGGCCAGTAGGGCTCATGACTGAAATGATGTTTAAACTTCTGATCTTCACTTTGATTGGCGGTCACCAGTTAACAAACTAGTAATGGACCAGATAAATATCATAAACCATCCCCTAGCATCACTATGCCTCTTTCTAGGCCCATTTTAAACTTTTTTTCCAGCCAACTTTGATAAGTGAGGCAGAAATAAAATTTAGATGAGATTATATTTTGAGTATCCTTATTAGTTCATCTGCAATAAAAAAAGGTTTAAGATTCACATAGATAAAAGGAAAGGATAAATAAAAGAAATAAATGAAAACAAAAATACATACACATATACACTACAAAGCAAACCCATAATGGAGTAGTTTGGAAAGTCCCTTGGTCCACAATGACTTTTAAAGCAGCAAAGAGCACTACTATTTTGAACGAAGGAGTTCCAGATCAAAAGGGCTTAGGTAAAACGCAGGCTTTACAGATTAAAATAATTGGAAAAGGCAGAGATGAAGTTAGAAATTCAATACTGTCAATATTGCCTCTTACGCTGTGTAGCTTCTCTGCTTTTTTTCTGGATGTCAAATTCTATCTCATCTTTGGACAACATAGAAGTTAGCTGGGCATTGTGATTGGCTGCCATCTTGAAAGGTATGTGATGGAGTACACAAACAGATTAACATTCCACAACTTACATGAGACTGATTGAATAACGCTTTGTTTGTAACCTGGATGCAAGCAAATTTATTACATAAATGTGAGGGTACTAAACATATTGTTCTATTATCTGCTTTTAATCCTTAACTATCATTCATGCTAGTACATAAATGTCAAGCTTATCTTATTCTTAACGACTTCATAATATGAATTTATAATATATGTTCAATTTTGCCACTCACTGCCTATACAACCTTGAGCTAGGATTTAACATCTCTACAGCCTAGCTAGATTCTTCATCTGAAAAATGGGATAATTAGAGTACCTATATTATTAGGTTATGGAGAAAATTAACTGACATAACAAATGTAAAGTGCTTATTATATTGCTGACACATAGTAAAAACTCAATAAAGGTGATATATTATTAGTATTACCATTTGTATGATTATTAATTTTTCAATTCTACATGAACATATAGTTTAATTTTTCATCAATATAAATAACAATGCAGTAGATTTCTTATATTTATTTTTGCACTTGAATCTTTTTATTCTTCCTTTAGAATTAATTTCTACAAGCTGAATTAATAGATCAACAGGTCTTTACATTTAAAATGTTGAGACATATTGTTAGATGGTGTTCCTGAAAGGTTTTATTAAATTATACATCCATGTCTAGGGACATTTCTCCACATCCTTAACATTAAATGTTTAGATGATTACAAGGGAGTCTGGTCTAAAGTCTACCCTTGGTTTCAAAACGAATATCCTTCATAGCCTGTTTTCCTATAATGTTACAAATATTTAAAACAGTAATAAAATGAAAGTTAAATAGTGTTTGGAGACCATAAAAAAAAAGAACAGTTTTTCAATTGTGAATTCTTCTTCTGTTGATAAAGAGGGTATCTGGGGAAGAGTTAAATAATACTTCTGGGGTGAGCGGCCTTAGTTGCTAAGTAGAAAATTCGGAAGAAAAGCCAAGTATGTTTAATTTCCCACAATACATCACTGCAACCATCTGTGAGAATGATAATATTCTCTTTAAAGGAGAAACAATTACTGAAAAGGGGGATTTAGGGAAATAACTTGGTACATATATCTTGTTCTTCAATTAGCTCTTTGTTAGTGGGTTGCTAAGATGCATAAAAATAACAAATTAATGTCTGAAATACTAATGTTGAACAAAAAAAGATCTATAATCTAAAATGAATAATATTCTCAGTCATAACTATGTTATAACTTTATTTGTGCACATGATAATATTATAATCCCACCCTCATTTTGTTTATGGATGAACTGGATGGATGGATGTATAGACGGAGTTTAAAAAATCGTCAATTGATTTGCTTAATAACATTTATTATAACTCTGATAGTAGAATAATATAAATAGTTTCCCCAAAAGAATAAAACTAAGTGGAATGACTACTAAAATATGTGTTAGGAAGACTATTGCTCTTTTTTATTTTATTTCCCCACAGATGCATATTCTTTCAATTTCTTTGATGTTTTTTCTCTCCAGTTTATATCCAACACATCTCTAGACTTAGTCTTTTATCTAATGGCAAATATTTAGTTTCCATCATCAACTTTATGAAAGTAAGACTATTTCCTTAAAAATTGCCTCCATGACAGAAAGAGTTGACTACACAAAGAACAATGCCATAAATTACAGGATCAAATATCTCCGTGAACACGTGCTCCCATCGTACATTAAAATTCATCTCTGTAATGGTGTTACAAACAACATCCTTGAAAAAAATCACAAGACCCTTCAAATTATGTGAAGCATTTGGTTTGCAAAGACAAGTTTAAAAAAAAAATCCCTGTAAAATTTCCTAGAAACACAATTTATGTCCTAACATGCTTAAAGGCTAGGGTTGTCCCAGGCAACAGCAGCTTTTGTTCAGCATTTCTGGCTTTGGATGGATTCGTGGACCGTTTGCAATCAGTGTTGAAATGCAGGCTCTAGTGAAAACTGTGAGAAGCTGAGAAATGTTACATGCATAATTCATAGTTCCCTCATCACTAGATGTATGTGTGTATGAGGATTCAGGGTTACACTGCTACACTAGTTCATTGAAAGTATGAGTTTAGATATAGTCAATGTTTTTTCACTAGGATTTAAAAAACACCATACCTTTCATTAAAAAGAAGATGTTCGGGAAAGCATTCTCACTTTTTAACACTCCCAACTTTCTATCATGACCTACACAGCCCTAAATTATTTGGTTTCTATGTATATGCTGCTTCAACCTCATTATATTCCTGTCTCTCTTCTCCACCTTTCAGCTACGCTGGCCTCCTGACAGTTCCTAGAACACTCCGAGCTATTTTCTGACTGAAGACTTTGTGGACCATACTGTTCTTTCCAACTGTGGTGGGCAGATTAAGATGCCTGATGGCCTCAGTTCTTGGTGTCTTTTTGCCAGAGATCTCCTTCAGGGCCTTGCTGTATGGGCCTCTCCACAGGGCAGCGCACAACATGGCAGCTGACTCCTCTCATTGGCAAGCAAGAAAGAACACTCAGTCTTTGATCACCTAATCACAAAAGTGACATTCCCTTACTTTGCTATATTCTGTTCATTAGTATCAAATCACTGGGTCCAGTCTAAGCTCAAAGAGAGAGGACCACTGCCCCCATCCCCAAAAGGCATGAATTTGATTGAGGGCCCCAACTGAGCCTTCAGAGACCAGACTCCAGCCCAAGAGTGTAACTGCAGCCTTCTGAGAGTTCTTGAGTCAGAGGCACCCAGCAAAGAAGTGCCTGGATTTGTTACCTGCAGAAACCGTAGTGAGTGAGTATTTTTTAAGCCAACAAGTTGGAAAGTTATTTCCAGCAGTGGATAACTAACATGTCATCTAAAACTATTCTCTCGATCTTTGAATTTCAGACTTTTTCCCTTTTTGCATTTCTCAGCTTCCCAGTCACCTGTGAGAGGCTTTCTCCAATCATCCCATGTGAAATAGACTTTCTCCACCGTTCCTTCTCTACTTAAAAACTTATGGGAATTCTTTATTAAATTACCAAGTGGGGTAGTTTTTCATTTGTTTATGGTGAAGTTTAAGCTTAAGAGAGGCCTTATGTTTCTCTTGTTTACAGTGTCTGCACAGTGCCTAATACTTGGTAAGAGCTCAGTAAATACATATTAAACAAACCATTAAGAATGGGCACATGGTGATCTTACCTGAGAAAAACCCAGCCCCACTTGGGATTAATAAACCAAGATGAGTGAGCCCTCAGGAGGTTATACTTACACCCAAACGTCGATATTCCTTTTCCATGCCAAGATTCCTTTTGATTCAAAGTCCAATATGGCAAAAAGATCAGCTGATTCATAATCTTCTAAAGGAAGAACAGGCCCCCCAGAATAAGATTACAGTTGTTGGGGTTGGTGCTGTTGGCATGGCCTGTGCCATCAGTATCTTAATGAAGGACTTGGCAGATGAACTTGCTCTTGTTGATGTCATGGCAGACAAATTGAAGGGAGAGATGATGGACCTTCAACATGGCAGCCTTTTCCTTAGGACACCAAAAATTGTCTCTGGAAAAGACTACAATGTGACTGCAAACTCCAAGCTGGTCATTATCACAGCTGGGGCACGTCAGCAAGAGGGAGAAAGCCGTCTGAATTTGGTCCAGCGCAATGTGAACATCTTTAAATTCATCTTTCCTAATGTTGTAAAATACAGCCCAAACTGGAAGTTGCTTGTTGTTTCGAATCCAGTGGATATCTTGACCTATGTGGCTTGGAAGATAAGTGACTTTCCCAAAAACCGTGTTATTGGAAGTGGCTGAAATCTGGATTCAGCCCGATTCCGTTACCTGATGGGAGAAAGGGTGGGAGTTCACCCACTGAGTTGTCATGGGTGGGTCCTTGGAGAGCATGGGGACTCTAGTGTTCCTGTGTGGAGTAGAGTGAATGTTGCTGGTGTCTCCTTGAAGAATCTGCACCCAGATTTAGGCACTGTTGCAGACAAGGAACAGTAGAAAGAGGTTCACAAACAGGTTGTTGAGAGTGCTTATGAAGTGATCAAACTGAAAGGCTATACATCCTGGGCCACTGGACTATCTGTGGCAGATTTGGCAGAAAGTATAATGAAGAATCTTAGGCGGGTGCATCCAATTTCCACCATGATTAAGGGTCTTTATGGCATAAAGGATGATGTCTTCCTTAGTGTTCCTTGCATCTTGGGCTAGAATGGTATCTCATACCTTGTGAAGGTGACTCTGACTCCTGAGGAAGAGGTCCGTTTGAAGAAGAGTGTAGATACTCTCTGGGGGATCCAAAAAGAGCTGCAATTTTAAAGTCTTCTAATATCTTACTACTACACTGTCTAGGCTACACCAGGATTTTAGTTGGAGCTTGTGCATGCTGTCCTTTTCACTTGATCTGTGATTAAAGCAGTCATATTAAGATGGACTGGGAAGAACATCAATTCCTAAAGTTAGAAATAGGAATGGTTCATAAAATTACAGCTATATCCTGATGCTGGATGGTACTTATCTTGTGTAGTCCTAAACAGGTTAGTATGAAATAGTTTACCATCTCTAAGGCACCACTGCCAATCTACACACACTGCAGTTCCCCCTCAAATCAGATGCGTATTTACTGTGTGTTATATAACTTCCCGGTTCCTTCATCAAACATGCCTAGTCCAGCTGTTTTTCTCCAGTTGGTCACATCCTGGGATCCAGTGTATAAATCCAGTATTGCATGTCTTGTGCATAACTGTTCTGAGGGATCTTATTTTGTGTGCTATTTGTATCAGTAGTATACATTACCATATAATGTAAAAAGAAAGATCAATGCAACCAACTATCCAAGTGTCATACCAACTGAAACATAAAATAAACCTTGAACAGTGAAAAAAAAAAAAAAAAAAAGAATGGGCGCAATTTATCTGAAACTTGAATTGATCAAATTAAAATTCCATAATATTTAACAAAATGAAAGTATATTTATTCCAGAATAGTTCAGTTTTCACAAATTGATAAGTATTTTATAATTATTAGTGTTGGTAGTTTATTTGGGTTATAAAATGACTTTGGAAAAATCTTAATAAAATAGATATGCCATAGATAGGTAATGAACTTCATTTAAACATCTATACCAGATTTATTCTTAAATTATTTTTATACTAGTTTCAGATTTATGGGGACTGGCTGTATTTAATACACAGCAAGTTCAGCTTAGAATGATTCAAGAAACAAAAGAAAGAAAAGGCTTTTTCAGTGTTTCTGAAGGATCTCATGTCTTTTCCAACTTTAGATTCCTCATAGAATAGCATTACTGATTAGAATGTAAGACACAGATGTGCATAACATTTCCTATCGTTGTTTAGAGGTCTGAATGGTTTACCAAAAATCACCAAATATTATATTTTGATATATACAGAAACATCAATAACTTTTAAGTGAGTTAGAGTTACAGTTGTGAATCTAAGAATTAAGTAGTGGTGTTAAGATGAAAGACACTTAATCTCCTAAGACTTTTTAAAATATAACATTATAAAGAAAGACTCATTCAATTTATGACAATATCCTTAGTAATACCATAGTAATCTATAGTTTTTACAATATTTAAATTAAGTTGAAGAAAGACTCAAATGGCAAAACAAACCATGTAGGACCATGATGAGGTCCTTTTAAAAAATATAACAGAAATGCTGAAGTAGATGTATTTCATGTGAGATGAGAAATGGTTTAAATGATAAAGCAAACTATGTAGAATAGGGTTAAGACATTTTTCTTAACAAGAAAATTAAATCCCTTGTGGGGTCAGACAGACTCAGATTCTTGCTCAGTCCCTTACCTGTTATATGATTTCATAAAGTTATTAAACATCTCTAAGCCATTATCTGTAAAATGAAGGAAATGACAGAGGCTTCCTCTGGATTGATGTGAGAATTAAATAAGTTTCTACATAGAATGGCTAGCACTTCTCAGAAGGTCCGTGGCAAAATAAAGGCTCAATAATATCAGCTACAGAATTTCCAGGAATTGTCATAACTACATTGCTATTATTATTATCTATTAAAATTCCTAAAATATGGAGAAGGAAGAAAATATTGTTTTTGTCATATCTATCTATCTGAATGATAAATAAAAATGAGAATTATATTGGCATGTTGAGAAAAGGACATTGATTGTTAACCATGAACTAGAAGGAGAGAATATTTGAAAGGATCTCTGTGAAACATTAGCTGTATATATGAATCAAGAATACTTTTCTATAATTTATTCACTTATAAAAAATTCATAAATTCAGTGTGATTTGGTACAGAGTAACTATTTAAGAAATATTAGAAAAATAGACAATAGTGTTAGGTATCTTTACACTTATATCGAGTTTGTCAATATCTTAGGGAACACATAAATATAACTGGACTTAACGTAGTGCTCTTTTTGTCTCTAAAGATGAAATGCATGATTGTCAAGGTAAATTTTCAACTGTACCTCACACTGACAGATTTCATTATAGATCTATGACCATAGATTTGATGATTTCAATACTTATATCTACCAAAGTTACAAGTTGGCTATAGTTTGAATATTTGTCCCTTCTAAGTCTCATGCTGAAATGTGATCCCCAGTATTGGAGTTGGGGCATAGTAGAAGGAGTTTGGGTCATGGGGTGAATTCCTGAGGAATGGCTTGCTTTATTCTCATGGTAATGAGTGAGGTGTCCTCTATTAGCACATACAAGAGCCTATTATTAAAAAGAGCCTGGCACTTCTCTTCACTCCCTTCACTCTTTCCCTGTGTGATCCCTGTGACCTCTGCACACTGCAGCTTTCCTTACCTTTCTCCATGAGTAAAAGCTTCCTGAAGTCTTCACCAGAAGACAAGCGGAAAAGGCGCCCTGTTTCTTGTACAACCAAAAGAGCCAAATAAACCTTTTTTATTTATAAACTACCCAATGTCAAGTATTCCTTTATAGCAATGCAAAACAGACTAATATGAAGTACCAAAAACTTACCTTTGGTCTCTTCTACACTAAAGACACTTAAGTTTATTCTAATTATTTCTTAGAGCTATCCAAATAGAATTGCCCACTATTATGGTTCTGTATCAATGTTGGCTCACAAGGGCACTTGACTTGAAATAGTTCTGGGTTTCTCCTGAATACCAGACAAATTCTTTAGCTAGTTATTTGAGACCATTCACCAACAGCCAAATCTTTTTAAAACTCACCTCCTACCACTGTCTCCATTACTAACCTTTAATTTAGCCTTAGTAGACAATTGTAAATAATCCGAGTATGTCTTATGTTCTTACAGTTGTATGCTTTTGTACAAATGGACACATCTGGAATGTCACCACCCAAAATTACCTTGATTTTCTATCTTTAGGTCCCACTATATCCTGATCATCTCTTCTTGTTTTGTTTCTTACCTGTTTTCCACTAAGGGATAAAATAAAATCTCTTCTTGTTTTGTTTCTTACCTATCTTCCACTTCTAGAAAGACCCAATGGCTCTTTATTTTAAATTTAATTTATATCACTAGCACACTAGCAGAGCATTATATTCAGCTGTTGACATTTGACTCCTGGATTATTTTCTTTAAGTGATAGTGATCTTTGTCACAAAATCCTATACTTGCTTCCTATCTTGCTTCCTATACTTCTTATCTTGCTTCAGGGTTAGTTCTATAGTTCCAGAACCAGAACGTGTACCTACTACTTGATCTATTGAGTTGAAACAAATTTCATTACTACACTCAAGCTGTGTCTTCAGATATTTCCTCACAGAGCTAGCACAGTGGCTTACACATAGCAGGAGCCAAAAATATTAATGAATGGATGAGTACATAACTGTTTCTTGTGAAAGTAAAACAGAGAGTGATGAAGATAAGTTCCCTGCCTTGACCTCCTCCACAGATATGTATCCATGGATATGTATGATGTATTTGAGAATTAACAGTTATATGATTATTATAGAAACATCTGACTTATGATGAAGATAATTGCACTTATATTCCCTCCTGATGTTATAATCTTTCTTATTTTAAATAAGACCTATCAACACCAACAACCCAAACACAGTTATGATTGTAAATTCATGATTGATAGGCTCTTGTTGGTAAAACTGTGATGAGTCAAGTTGACTGAGTTGACTGGGTACAGCTTCTCTTAAAACAGTCACCAGATTTTTGAAATTTTTCTTAAAATTTGGAATTATTTTTTACTTTATGCTGTGTGAAAAAAATCATTTCACAGAATATCAAACAACAGAAATGTCATGAAAGTAGAAAATTTTGGAAACAAACATTCTATTTTAAGGCAAAAGTGTTTGGGAATGAGAGCCTCCAAGTATAAATGGTTGGTTTCCACTATAAGCACAATTTTGAAGGGCAAGGTAAAGTATACAGAAAAAGTAGAGCATGCCAGATGGACAATCAGTAGTGATAATATGCATGAAAGTATGTGACTCAGTAATTTTGTGCTGTTGTAACAAAATACTATAAACTGAGTGACTTACAAATAAAATAAATTTTTCACAGTTCTGGAGGCTGAGAAGTCCAAGATCAGGGTGTCAGCGTGGTTGGGAGCTCATGAAAGTCCTCATATGGATTGCACACTGACTGCTTATGTCTCCCTGTGCCTTCACATGGTGAATGAGAAGGATCTTTCTTGATTCTCTCTTATAAGGTCATTAATCCCATTGCTGAGGCTTCCACCCTTGGATTCACCTTCTAATACCATCATTTTGGGGGTTAAGATTTCAACAAATGAATTTTGGAGGATACAGACTTTTAGTCCACCACGGTGTATATGTACCATGTACCTTTATACACATATGCATGCATATATGTATGTATATAATGAAATTAATGGTGAAGAAGAAAAAGTTTTGGGTGTATTATGTACACAGATTCTGCACATCTATTATTCTTCTTAGCCAAGGGATGATGTTGTCACAGGCATTAGCTTTTCAAAGGCTGAAAAATTGTATCAAGGAAAAAAAAGTAAAATCTATTTTTTCACATATATAGGAATGATATCATTTTTCAATTCTATTGTGAGACTTTCTCCTCCAAAATTCATGTTGATACTTAATCCTCAATGCAGAAGGATTGAGATATGGGGTTTTTAAGAGGTGATTAGGTCATGAGGGCTCTGCCTTCATAAAAAAAAAATTAATTGAATCATAGGTTAATGGAGAATTAATGGGTTATTATGGAAGGAGAACTGGAGGCTTTATAAGAAGAGAAAGAGAGATGTGAATTAGCAAGCTCAGTCCCTTTGACATGCAATAGACTGTCCCAACTCAGGACACTACAAAGAGCCCCCAGCTAGAAAGCTCTTCCTAGATGTGGCCCCACAACTGGTATCTTCACAGCCCCTATAACTGTAAGAAATAAATTCCTTTCCTAAAATAAATTACCCAGTTTGAGGTATTCTGTTATAAGCCACAGAAAACAGACTGATACATTCAGGAAGAAACAGCTTGTTATAATCACCATAAGACGGGGCTCCCAGTGAATGTGCAGCTATCAAGAAGAATTGCTGAAGAATTTTCCAGAAAAGTCAACTGAACTTGCTGAGTAAAAAGACTTTTGCATATAACAAGCGCTTATTTTAAAATATGATTTTTGAAAATGCATGACTGTTAAGCAGCTACATTGCTAGGAAAGAAAAATAGAAGCCTAGCTATAAAGCAAACAAATTATTAGAGTCTCATCTAGTGCTCACCAATAAAGACTATTATTGGGTTGGAAGAATAGGGGATCATTGAACAAAAAGGAGTCAGGATAAAAAACTTACTATCCTAGCATGTACCATACAAAGATTTTCAGAAATAGGCACATTTAATAATAGTGAAAATGTTTGCGCTTAGCTCTGTATCTTCTTTGTGGATGTCTTAGTTGGGTGCCCTGTTCCAGATGGTGATATGTCTTATTAATAATCCCCTCCCACCTCTGGCCATACTTTAGTGTCTACGCTCAAGAAATAACTAGTGTTCTTACAATGGTTAGCTCTAGGAAAATTTCTATTGGTCATTTTTACTGATTCAAATCCACAAAAATTATTGCAATTCTTATTCCTTTGTTCAGCTGATCTTGATATCTTTGATTAATTTCACTGTAACATACTTTGATTTATTATTTATTCTTTCATATTTCTCATTGATAAGGAAAAATGAAGAGAAATGTATACTGATAAACAGATCAACCTTTCTTTGTCCAGAACTTTCTTTGAATGAATCTCTTCCCCTCCATTGTTTTCAACAAGAATCCAATGAGAAATATGTGGTATGATCCCCAGGAGGAACAGATTCTTATATAACACTGAGAACATTTTTAAACCCTGTAAAGTTACAAAAGAGAATTTTCTTCCCCATATACCCAATTAGCTAAGAAGAGACAAAGTATAAAGAAAAAAATCACTTCCTCTCAAAAATGCACAAAGCCAAGGTGATGCATATCCCATTGTTCTATTCAGCTAGATGCCATTTTTTTCAAACTAAGAAACAGAAAGAAGATTTTGCACACTGAAAAGAATAAGAATTTTTTTAAGTTTACTTTATAGCATTTGCTCTGACTTACTGAACACAGTGAGGTATCTAACCTTTCCTTGTTCTGTTATCACTCAGGAAAGTATTTGTTTATGTTTGACAATGGAGATTATTAGTAATGATTTCAACTGAAGACCTTTTGTTACTGTGGTTTAGAACTGATGTAGAATATACAAGAGTCTACAGAAAAAAAACAAAAACACAAAAAGACTTACATAAGATTTGATTTCATAACAGCCTGATTCTTTGCAATATCTGCAATTAAAGTCTCTGAAAAGAATACAACTTCAGTTATTATGATGCACAACTCTTTATAAAAGAAGGCATAGTAAGTAAAACTGTCAGTACAATAGCAATGCCAACTCTAAAAGAAAATAGCAGACACTAAGCAATTGGACAATAAGCTTGCCAAATGAACTGGTTTATCAAGAGATGTTACAATGCAAAGTAGAAATGGACACTGCAGTGGTCTGAACATTTGTATCCCCTCCAAAATTCCTATGTTAAAATCCTACCCCCAAGGTAATTATATTAAGAGCTGGGGTCTTTGGGAGGTGATTAGATCATGAAAGCAAAACTTTCATGAATAGATCAGTGCCTTTGTAAAAGAGGCCCCAGAGAACTGCCTGCCCCTGCCACCATGTGAGGACACAGCAAGAAGGAATCATCTGTCAAGAAGAGGGCCCTAACCAGACATCAAATCTGCTGCTGTCTTGATTTTGGACTTCCCAGCCTCCAGAACTGTGAGAAGTAAATTTCTGTTGTTATTAAGCTACCCAAGTTCTGGTATTTTTGTTATTGCAGTCCAAATGGACTAAGAAAGACACAAATGAATATTCTAATATTCTCTCAAATGTGGATGCAATTACTGTCTAGACATAGTCTTATGACTTCAGGGTCACATCCCTGACAATTCTTTCTGTAGGTTCTTATTCTCTACTTCTCTTTTAAGAGGCACTCTTATCTTACTATTAATAGTGCTATGGGGACAAACTAGAAATAACTTTCCTCTATGCCAGCACATCTAACTTTAAAATGCATGGGAATCACCCGGGGATCATGTTAAAATGCAGATTATAATTCTCAGGCTTGGGCTGGGGATAATGATTCTGCATTTCTAACAGGTTCCCAGGTGATTATGATGTGGTTTGTCCAAGGATCACACTTTAAGTAGCATGGCTATTTATGACTTGGTATAGGGAGAAATGCAGTATTACACAGAGCCAGACTGAAAAGTACTAGCCTTGTCACTTGCTGTAATTAAAGTCTGAAACAAAGGAAACTGAAGTTATTATGATTCACAAACCCATGGGAAAAAAGAAGTGACAGTGAATTGGGCAACAAAATATTTCACATTTCTAGTTTGCAGAAGTTTTGAAATAAATGGTATTTATGTAAGTATACTTTTATTATTCTATATAATGGGGACAAAAATAATACCTACCTTATAATAATATCACATGGAGATAAAATGAGGTACTATATTGAAAGCACTTATCACAGTTTCTTGCCTGTAGTAAGGGTTGAATAGGCATTATTCATTTACTACTGATAGTATTAGTAATATTATTATCATCACTATCACACTGTCATCAAAATAGGATATTCAAGACCACTGGGGCATTCAATTCAGTGTATTTATTACATAAGTGAGAAGATTGAGGCCCCAGAAGTAAAAGTGACTTTTCTAAGATCATATAACAAATCATTAACAGAACTAAAATGTATATCTGATCTTTTAAAAATGTAAGTAATTAATTCACTAATTTGTTCATTAAACATAGGAGTGTCAACTATCTGTTAGTTCCTATGAAAACACTAAATGAGAACAGAAGATACCATGTCTTCAAGAAACATCCAGAAACTGTTTTACCCTACAGGGTTATCTAAATAGTTATATATTAAAAACTGCTTTAAACAGGAAAAATTGCTATATTATAGGAACACCAAAAATAAAAATGGAAGATTTCATAGGAAAAAAATAGGAGTTTGTTTGGTAAACATGGAAAAGAAAGATGTTTTAGGCAGAAGGACCCCCATGGAAGAGAAAAAAAATTTAGGCAAAGGCGAAAGCCAGGTTAGAACTCTCGTAGAAGCTGGACATGTAGGCAGGTACTATCATGAAGAACCATTCATAACAAAAAATGGACACGATTGTCTTGTAAGGCACAAGTATTGAATTGACCACTGGGCGACCCAACCCTTTGGTAAGTTGTGCTTACCATGTACAATGTTTAAAAATGTTTGAATTAGTTTTCAACATTTAACAATTGGGATATCTCACATGAATATGCAGTTTTTTAGCTTCCTTGAAAATTCAGAAGATCATACTGGATAAACTATTCCATGCAGCAAGGTTTGATTAGAACTAGGTGATTGTTGCCGTTTAAAATGGCTTATCTGTTTCCCAATCTCAACTCCTTATTGATGTACACCTGACGCAGTTAGGAATTTGATATTTATGACCAGGCAACTGATATCATTAAACAGCACTGAGCTATTTAGAACCTGAGCTTCATGGCCAGTGTAGGATATATTGAACTGACAGATTTTCCAAATAATTTCTCTGCTGGGTAAGTCTATCACTGTTACCAAGAAAGTCCATTTTGAATGTGAGGTCTTCTGCTGATTATTGACTAGTCTCTCAGAGGACAAAGTTATAAGTTGAATCTTCTTGCAGACCAGATAGCTTCCTTGATGCATGGCTTAGAGTACAAATGAAGTATTATCAGTAAAACCATCATACATCATATAAAATAGATTTCAAAATAAAATATTCAAAGCAAGTCACTTGTTTATGATCCATGTTAATACTCAAATTTCTAAATAAATACAAATAAAGTAAACAGATAAAACTGATAATCAAAAAGGGGCACAGAGCTGGGTGTGGTGGGTCCTGCCTATAATCCTAGTTACTTGGAAGGTTGCCATAGGAGGATCGCTTGAGCCCAGGAGTTCAAGGTTACAATGAGCTATGATTGTGCCATTGCACTCCAGCCTGGATGTCAGAATAAGACTCTGTCTCTAAAACAGGGTGGGGTGCATAAAAATGAGCCCCAAATGTACATACATATGACAAAGAAAACTCTATAAAAAGATAGTTCCATATGCTACACACTGAACATAGTTGCTGAATGTAAAAAGTCTTTCAAATATTTATGTGACTGTCCACAATCTTTTGAATACAATTCTCCCAACATCGAATTCCACTACTTTATTTAAAACCAGAAGGAAAATTTTACTGGTATTATTTTTTTAATGTACAAAATGCATTTATTTATTCATCTGGTATTTTTGAAGAGATACAATTACTTGTGTGCTTTCTGAAGCTATAATGTATATATTTATTTCACTCAGGTTTTGGAGAAATAATATAAAAAAGTATTAATGAGACTATTTTTAGTATTTGCTGGCATAGAATAAATGAGGATAATATTTATGCTTTTAGACAACAGAGTAACAGTTTTCTGAAACTAAGTGGTCTTGGAGCACTATCAGTATTCTTTCGTTTATTTCACTTTTGCTTTTTTTTTTTTTTTTTTAGGTGAATAAATTATCTATTACTTTCTATTATCTACATAGATTTTAAAGTCCTTTGCTTTAAGGTGGTAGTTTTTGGTTGACATTTTAGGATGCTATTGCTGTGGAAAAGAATGATGACCTTAAAAGCAGCATATGTAGTATATAATAGTACATAGACCTAGGCATCTATTTTGTTTTCACAACTGTGTTGAGGCATAATTCACAAATCAAAAAAACTGTTCATCTTAAGCATACACTTAAAAGATTTTTAGTAAACTTTTCAAATTTTGCAACCATCACCATGATCCATTTTTAGAATATTTTCATCACCCCAATGAGATCCTCAAGCCTGTTTATAGTTAATGTCGTTCCCATGCCCAGCCCAGACTGCCATTAATCTACTTTCTGTGTATATAGATTTGCCTTTCCGGATATTTCGTATAATGGACACATATAATATTTGATATTTTGAGTCTGACTTCTTTCACTTCGTAAAATGATTTTAAGTTTCATCAGTTTTGCATCATATAGCAATATTTTGTTCTTTATAGTGTTATAGATATGTTATGCTTTTTCTTCATTCACCTGTCTACGCATCTATCTTGTTGGTTCATTCAATTCACAATATGCAAACAACTATTTTGTTGACTCTACTTAACATTCTTCAGATATCAAAGATGACAATCTTAATACTTCCCTACTCTTGGAGAAGAACAGGAAACAAACATTTGGATCTTATTTTACCTCTAAGTTGGCCAGTCCCTGATGACTTTGCATTCCATAAACTATCTAAATAAACTATTTACTAATTATCCAAATATAGTATAATTTAATTGTGACTCCAAATTGTATTAAATTTGTGTAGGACACAAATAACAATTTTTCGAGACACTATCACAAATGCAGGGTCAACAGCATGAGCCACAGGGAAGAGATTTGGGGGGAAATTACAAATGAAAAAGTCCATTAATAAAAAACACATGCTTAAAGATATTCCATTTTTCTAGCAGAGGTCAGAAAGAGCTGTTTTGTTCAGCAAAGCTTTAATGCTTCATGAACACACAGAAAGCTAATCCCTGGCTAGTTAAAAATGCCAAGTTCATGCAATGGCAAAAAGAAATGTTATATCGCTTATGGATTTGTGGGGAGAAAAAGAGAAAATATTACAAAATTTGTTCTTCTATATGTTAACAGGCATTGGAAGAAGTTTCATTTTGTTTATAATCAAAATGCTGATATAGGCTGACATATACTCAGAATGTGTAAACAAAAAAGAGAGAAGCAAGAGAAGGTGTGGAAGATTAAACAGAGTATTGTATAATTTATGAACCCCTGGAAAATGATAGAGTATAACAGAAAACAACTGAGATTCATTATCTGTGCACTACATAGAAAAGAAAAAGTACCAGACTAGCATTCAAATATAATTTTAAATTATGAGTTCAATATACCTAATTTGCCATTAGGGTTTTATTTTTTCCTGGTAATCATATGTTTTATTAATTTAAAATTAGAAAATTAGTTTTTCTACACTATTCTGCTCTTTCCACATACATTTTTCTTTTCTTTGTAAAGCAAACAAAATGCTGGTTAAAAAAAAAAGGAAGCCAGGCTCAGTGGCTCAGACTGTAATCCCGCGCTTTGGGAGGGTGAGGTGAGTGGATTGCCTGAGCCCGCGGGTTCAAGACCCACCTGGGCAACTTGGCGAGACTTCATCTCCACAATAAATCAAAAAATCAGCCAGGCGTAGTAGCGCGCCCCTGTAGTTCCAGCTACTTGGAAGACGGAGGCAGAAGGATCACCGGAGCCCAGCAGATTGAGGCTGCGGTGGCTGGGAGAGACCACTGCATTCCAGTCTGGGTGACAGAGTGAGACTCCAACTCAAAAAAAAAAAAAGTAAACACCAAAAAATCCAAAATCTTGATTTTTCCTTGACACGTTTTTATTAATGTTTTACACAAATGGTTTTATTTTCTCTGGATCAAATCTAAGTTCTTAACATTTGTAAGTAGTAAAAGGTCTGCTTCATTAAACAGTTCTTGGCATACCAAATATCTCTGTACCATAGGTTGAGGGCAGTACTTTAGTTGTGACACTATCTATTAAATTGCTAGAAAGAGAAACAGTGTTTCAAGGAAGAAAAATAACATAATTTCATGGAAATATTTTATTTCTCGTAGCAGTTACTTTTCTTTGGGATCAAGAGTTTTGATAACTTATAAAGCTATATAAATAATTCTCTTGTGTTTGGAGAAAAATTAATTCTATTATCTAGAAAACTCCTTAATTGATTCTATTTTTATTCCACATTCCTTCTAATGTGTCAAATGTGACTGCTGGTTGCTGGTGTTTATCGGACCACTCTAGAGATTCCGCATTTGAAAACCTCTTAGTATATTTCTTAAAATGGTCCAGTAATACCTGGGAAGTGATCTTCTGGTAGTGACAGTGTGTATATTATTTCTGGATTCTATTCCTTCACTCAATTGCTTTGAGATTAATTAATTCATACAGTTATTTTACAAATGCACATTATTACATTGGCTATGATATTATGTGCCAGGCACTGTTATATACACAGGAATGGAGTTGGGAACAAGGGGAAAATGAAGTCTCTGCCTCATCAAGATGACTCTTTAGTGGAAGTACACCAACATGTTATAGGTAGGTAAAATATATAGAATGCTAAAGAGTGACTAATGATAAGAGAAAGAAATAAGTTAGGAAAAGGGGATATAACATGTTAGGGTAACTGGAAATGTTAGATTTGGCGAGGTTTGGCGAGGTCTTACTAAGGTGAGGGAGTTGACCCTGGGGAGTATCTGGAGGGAAACAGATAAAAAAGACCATGCATTGGCTCTGAAGCAGAACAGTGAATAATAAATTCAAACTCTATCCATAACCTAATCATGTTTTACCACCTACTTTTCTACCACCCTAGTTCAGTGCACCAACATCATACTCCTCAATTCCTGCAAAACTTTCCACCTGGTCTCCATATTTATTCAATGCTGAGGTCACCTTGGCTACTGGGGCAAGCAAAGAAGGAATGAGACTAGCTAGGACCCAGAACATAGCGGGAGCTACTTGATAAAATTATAAAGGACAAATAGGGATGGAATAAGCAACTCGGCTTTGGATACAGCTTGGATAAAGTATCTTCACTATCCATCAGACAGCCAGGTGGAGATGAAAGGTGACAACTGGATATCTGTATCTGGAGTTCAATGCAGATGTTTGGATGCAAATTTTACACTGAAAATAATCAGCATATAGAAAATACTTGAAGTCATAAGAGTAGGTGGATTACCTTGGGAGTGAGTATAGACAGCAAAGAAATCCAAAGACTGATTCCTGGAGTACTCCAAAATGCAGAGATCAAAGAGATAAGAAAATATTTACAAAGAAACATGACAACGAGTTATGGGAACTCTTAAAAGAAAAACCAGGCAAGAGTAGTACATTGAAATCTATAAGAAGACAACTTTGTGGGTTTCTCTTTGCATTTCTGACTCTGCCCTTACCTCTCCCCCAGCTCCATGGGGCTGAGCCTTAGGGAACCATACGACCTACCCACCAGTTATCCAAGCCTGTAATATGGGTGCTATTCTTTAACTCTTCCTGTCGTTCATATTCAGTCTATCACTTTTTCCTTTCTTTCTTTCTTTTTAAAAAATTTACTAGCGAGAAAAAGAGAAGAAGAAAGAAGGAAGATTCATGACAGAAAGACCTGCCATGGGAGAGTTTTTCAAAGAAAAAAATCACTACCGTTTCCTTTTATTCAACTGTTTAAGTGTTTCTCAACTCTATTCCCTTTTCTTTATTTTCCATCATTATCTTAGTTCAGGATATTATAATCTAGGTCTAAGATAATGAAAGAACCTCGGTGTCTTACCAGAGCCCATATCCCTTAAGACTTTCATCTCTTAAATCTATTCTCCATGTGATGATCAGAATGATCTTCCTAAGAGGTAAATCTAACAAATGGGTGGTTCTTCAATCACCTTATTGCCTTCAAAATCAAGTCTAAACTTAAAGCCTTTCACAGTCTGTGTACTCTGTCTTATTCTTCAGCTTCATGTCTTCCTTTACTGGTTCCATGCATTCCAGCCATTCAATCCAGCTTTTAATTCCTTCAAAGGATCAGCTCTAAACTCAAAACTTTTCACAAGCTGTTCCCATTCTATGGAACTCTCCCTCTTTCCAACTTCCCCTGGTTTATTCTTCCTTATATTTTAGGTCTCCGTTAAGTGACATTTCCTCAAGTATCCATCACTAGCACTCATGAGGACTTCTAGCTCTCTTCTGGGCTTGTTTTCCTCCTCCCCCACCTCTTTCTCCTCCTTTTCTTTTCTTTTTTTTTGTTTGAATCAGAGTCTCACTCTATCGCCCATGCTGGAGTGCAGTGTCATGATCACAGTTCACAGTAGTCACAACCTCCTGAGCTCAGGTGATCCTCCTTCCTCAGTCTCCAGAATAGCTAGAACTACAGGCACATGCCACCATGCCCAGCTAATTTTTTTATTTGTTTGTAGAGAAGAGGTCTCGCTATGTTGCTTAGACTAGTCTCAAACTCCTGGGTTCAAGTGATCCTCCTGCCTCAGCCTTCCAAAGTGCTGGGATTACAGGTGTGAGGAATGATTACACTAATTTTTTTTCATATCCATTAATTTGTTTATATCCTCACTATGTTGACCATTAACAGTCTCTTTCTTATTCACACGTTTGTTCTGTTTCCCATAACATTGTGAGACACATTGCAGGTATTCAGTAATTAATTGCTTAATAAATGAAGAGATGATATTTCACATGCTCTTGCCCTCTCCTGAATAACATAACTTCTATTTGTTTTCAAAATCTTCTTCCTTTTGTCCCTATATGAGTACTTCTGGGAGTCCTGAAGGAGTGTTTCACAGGCATACACAAAAATATCTACTCCTACCAGGCAGCGAATAAATACTGTGCCCAAACAAGCATTTATCATCTCATGGTGGCATCTCATCTCCACAGTGCTCTGCTTATTCCTCCATAGACAGCCAATGACAGAAATTTTCTAGAACTACCACAGTGCCAGAGCAAGCTATGTGCCCAGCTAAATGAGTGAAATACTCAACCTTCCCATTCTGGGTCTCAGGTTATCATCACAAGAACCTAAGTAAAATTGCCTTTGCCCTGTGTTATTTCAGCATCGCTGTATAAACAATTCCTTCTGTTTCTATTTAAAGCTTCTCTTTAAATGAATGTTGTTCAGACTTAGTTCTTGGGGCCCAAGCTGGGGAACAAACGTTATACCATTCTCTTTATTCCCCCTTTTTTTCTAAGTGTCTAGAAACCTGGACATAAAAACTTTTGACTCACAAGCTCGCGGGCCTGCCCTCCTGATTTCCACCAAATGCAAATCAAATAATATACATTGAAGTCTAGGGGACTGATGACTGTTCTAAAATGAGGATCTACCTTAACTAGAAAATTACTTCTGCTACCTCCCCCTTGTAAATCCTTAGAACAGTATAATTAGATTAAGTGGAATATTTTGGATATGATGCTTAGCTTTGAGTTAAACACAGAATATGCATTGAATAATTGTTAACTTATTACTATAGTATATTTTACATATAAAATATTTTCAAAAATTTTTTTTTTTTGAGTTGAAGCCTTACTCCATTGTCCAGGCTGGAGTGCAGTGGCATACTCACAGCCACCCCAGCATCGACCTGCTGAACTCCGATGATCCTTCTGTCTCAGCCTTCCAAGTAACTGGAACTACAGGCACGCACTACCACACCTGGGTTTTTTTTTTTTTTTTTTTTAGAGACGAGGTCTTGCCAAGTTGCCTGAGCTGATGTCGAACCTGCGGGCTCAGGCAATTCACTAGACTTTGCCTCCCAAAGTGCTGGCATTTCAGGCAATTCACTCACCTCAGCCTCCCAAAGTCCTGGGATTACAGGCTGAGCCACCGAGCCCAGCCCAAAATATTAATCATACTCTTGTTGTCTAGGGAGGCTTCTACTAGTACTCAACTCCACCCATACTGGATTCCTGGAAACTTTTCTTACAAAGAGTCATGTATAGCATGACCTTGTCATCATCGCCTTTCTGTTTGGGCCTCGGTTTCTGTCCATGGGACCGTGTTTTACCTAGTTCCCCAAACTTGGAATCCTACAATTATTTCTGTATTTTTTTTTCTTTATAACAAACCCTTCCTAAATTTTATTGATAACTCCATCAAAAAATATTTACATTTTTTTCACTCCTTCTTCTCTTCCATATTGAACCATATGAAAATGCAAATTTTCAAACTTCTGTATTGATCTTCCCTCTTTTAATAGCAACAAATTTTGGTGAAACATATTGATAACATCACTAGTACTTAGGGTCTTTTTGATCATAATTTCCATTAAGATTTTTAACAAGTGTTTTGATCCATGTTCTTCTTTTACAAAAATGTTTCCACGTATCTCTTTGAAGAGGTAATTATTTAATTTCCTTCAATACACATCTTTCTGAAGACTTTCTTGACCACATTCAGTCCAATATTATCTTTACTTCTCTCTAAGTTATCTTCTCCTCTGAAAAACTAGATATTTACTATTTTGTTATGTTACATATTAATGCTTTTTCTCCCATGAATGTACTTCTTGCCTTTTAAGCCTTATTGCAAGTAACTCAAAAGAAGTGAACATTTTTTTTTTATGAGTCACACCACAAGCTCTAGCAGAGTGCTAACACGTAGTATGCATGTAGTTAATGTCTTTTTATTGATAGAAAGATTGAGGAATATAAAAAAATCCAAAGATCAATATGCAATTACACATTATCATCTTTATTAAGCAAAGCACTGTGTTTCAAAAGGCTACCGAGCCTCTTCAGTACATGGTTGAATTATCAGACTTACATCTAATCTCTTTTATTAAAATATTTAGCATGGTATGCAAGTCAAGAAAAATAATTCCCAAATCTCTCCATGAGTAAATATAATTTGCATAGAGCCAAGTTTTGTGATTATCACCATATTTCATATTAGATTCACTTTCTGATTACTTTAAAATACATTTTATTTTAGTTGTCCTGTTGGAGAATTTCCTAATTAGTCTGATCTTCTTCCATGGAAATTCTGACTACTATAAAGTTCCTGAAAAACACTCAGAGAATATTTAACCCCAGGCCTAATGAATAAGTTGTGACCTAGTACCAGCTTCTAAAGACCATTTTGTTTTATTACAAATCTCTAAGGCTATTTTTAATCTGGAGGTAGAAGGTAAAACAAAGAGAAGTTCCTGATTTGTTCTAAAATATTTCTGGAGTTGGCAGAATAGCCCTCCAGTGAGGAGCCACCAGGGCCTGCCAATCTTATAGTGGGTCTCAAGAGCCTATTGAAGTGCTGGCTTAAAGCTTTGAACATAATATTTATTACCACAGAGTGTCTTCTAACTGCACTTCAACTCTAATACTACATAATGCCAAGTCTCCACTGTAGGCTAGCTTACTGATATCGTGCTTCAGTATTTGCATATCTCCATTTGATTGGCAATCACAGAAAACTTGCTGTCATAGTCAATTTCCAGATAAGTCTTTAGTTTCTCCACAAACCTAGGCAATAACTAGGAAGCATTTGCTGCTCATTCATTTATCAAACACGACTTATTCTATTTATTTTCAATGACAAATTGCTTTTGGGTGTTGTTTTTAACCTATACCAAATATTCACACCACTTTCATCTCAGGGTCACGAGGAATCATTTGTTTTTCCAGAATTTCCATTTTGAGATTCCATATGATAAGCAAGTTCTTGTACACAAAGGGTTTTCTGAATAGAGAGGATGGACATGATGTATGGCAGCCCATCCATTTACTCAGATGCATCCATATGCTAGGTTGGATTATAGGACAATAAGATGATGTGGTGCAATGTAGGAAAAATATGAAGTATTATTCAGTACTATTAAGGTGCTATTTTAAAAAGCACAAAATATGAACTAAGTCTCAAGTATGTGCTCTAATTGTGTGTATTTGAGTGTATATATACATGCTTATGTGTCTGTAGGGTTTGTTGTTTTTTTTTAATATAGTTGAATTTCTTAATTCATCCCTTATCTTAGGATATGGGTTAGAAACAACCCTCATCATTTGATGCTGTTAAATTACAATGCTTATTAGGGGTATGACTTTGGTGTCTATTTCTAGAATGTCTTGGTGGAATATTTGCTTTGAGAATATTGTTCATAAGAGCTCTAAGTGTTCGGAATGCTTTTCTGATTGACTAAATCAGTGACACACGAAATGTGACTAGACTTCTATAGTCACAACAATGACAAAAGGAATTCAGACTGAAATCCTGATGCTGCTGCCTTGTCATGAAAGCTACTATTCATTTTAGCAGCCCAATTGCTGCCCACAGTGTGAAAGTTTCCTGCCAGCTCCGCTGTGGGGTTTTGTCAATTTTGTAGCCCTTCTCTTAAGGGCTAATGGTCCTAATGTGTACAATGACACCTAATGGACACAATGTGTCTTCCAGAAAGAGGCTGTAGATATGCCTTGGGATGTGCACATCAACACTAAATGTGGGGCATGGTGCCTCACACCTGTAGTCTCAGCTGTAAGGGAGACTTCCTGAGTCCAGTTCAAGGTTACAGCGAACAATGTGCCACTGCACTCCAGCTCTGGTGGCAGAGCAAGGCCCTGTCTCTAAACTAGTAAACAAATATTAAATGTGAACACTTGTAGGCACTTACAGGCTTCTAAATATGTTTATTTGTATTTAATAAAACCTAAAACCTTTCTATCTTTCTTATTCTTTTCTTTCTTTCTTTTTTGAGTTGGGGTCTCCTTCTGTTGCCCAAACTAGAGTGCCAGGGCACCATCATGGCTTACCACAACTTCAAACTCCTGGGGTCAGGCAATTCTTCTGTGTCAGCCCTCCGAGTAGCTGGGACTACAGGCATGTGCCACCACACCTGGTTATTTTTTGAATGTTTTGTAGGTATGAGGTCGTGATATGGTGCCTAGGGTGGTCTCGAACTCCTGACCTCAAGTTATCCTCTTGTTTCAGCCTCCCCAAGTGCTGGGATTACAGGTATGAGCCTGTGGACCTAGCCTGGAACCTTTCTTAAAATTCTAGAATTCATTTTTCAAATTGGGTGGTATTTATGGAATATAGGTTGTGACTGTTGGCATCCCTGTCCATGTGGTATTGTGATATGCAATGTCATGACACAAGGACATCCCAGGCAAGAGAGCAGGCATCAACTTCCTTTGTGAGCTCTTTTCTTCACTGCGGTTCAGATATTTCTCCCTCCTTCATTTGCTCAGATCCTTCTCAGATCCTTCATTTGCTCAGTTCTTTCCCAGTTTCTTCCTCTTTTTGGTCTCTTTGCTTCCCTACTTTTTATAACTCTCAGTCTTGACACCAATCTTGCTACTACATCATAGTTCTCAGGTTAAAGTAAGGTGGGATGCAGAATGAATTCTAGACCAAATAATCTCTTTAAAAATCAATGTTGTCACTCCATTATTCACTCTTGCAATTCTCTTTTATACTTTTTCAGTTGTTGGAATATTTTTGAGACTTTATGTAGAAAGATAACATTTGATATGTATACTTTTCCCTCTATCTTCTTATACTGTGTGACCATTTCCCTATTTCATCAGCTGGGTCTTTCATATCATAGATCCAAGAGACAGAACAACACCTAAAGAAGTAAAATAAATCTAAGTGGAAAGTTTTGGCCTTTGAGTTTCAAAAGCCCAGGCCTTAGGAGATGGAGAGGAAATTCAGGGCAGTAGCAACACGTTTGGGATACTGCCTGATGTGAAACAGTGACTAGTACTGTCCAGAGTTAGGGGGCAAAGAGGAAAGTGGAAGATGCTAAGAATGAATGAATATGGGCCCCTGAGAAAGGGAACCTTGGTGCTTTGTTCTGTAGACTGAGCCCCAAGTTGAGGAGAAATGGGAGGAGTGTCCCTAACAAGACTGTGGGAGCTGATATTAGAGATCTTATGCTGTGTTTCCTGGGTAGAGCCTCAGGAGAGTTGATGAGATGCCAGAAATAATACAGCAGTATAGAGAATTGAGATAAAGGGGACCTGAGAGAGCTTTACTGCCTTTTCTCCTGTCCAGTGTAATGAAAGTGCAAAATTCATATGGCTAAGAAGGACCTGATCCAGAAGAATCCTAGAAGTTGGAACTGAAAGCTGACTCAGCATGGTCAATTGACATGCAAACTGTAGGAATGGCAGACATATGCCAATACTGGGAGTAAGAAGTCCTTGCTCATAGCACTGAAAATCTTACTGTCATCACACACTCTTGCGAGTCCAAAGGTCTACATAAGCTTCTTAGAATTTCTACCTAATTCACGAAGGAAGGTGGAGGAAAATCAGAACTCCACTGAGTTTAAACTTCCATAAGAGCTCAGATTAGAAATTAAGCCTCAACTCTTGAAAAATAATGCTATATTTGCTACCTATCTGAGGAGTTAGGGCACAATTCATATAAGCTACATATGTCAGAACAAAAATTTTTTAAATGACATTTTTGTAGAATGCATGTTGCCCTTATTTAGATGATATTTACACATGGGAATAAAATGAGAATAAAAATTTATAAAGGTAAATTGGCTATCTGCCATGGGTAACCCTGAATACTTGGTATTTTCATGAATCCTGCATGATAAACAATACCATCCCATTTCACAGAATAGAAGACCAAGGCATAGGAAGGCCAAATCACTTCTCAGATTAGTGAGTCAGGATTTAGTGCTCTTCTTATATATATTGGTGCTCTGCTTATATATATTTGGAGACCCTTAGTTCTTTTTTATTTCCCACTTCAGAAAAACAGGTTAATTGAAATAGCCAAATAATGGAAGGATATTAAATTTTTTTTTTTTTAAACTACCTTTTCCTCCTGAATCATGAAGAAAATTGCCTAGGTCTCTCAATTATCTTTAAGTGTGGACATTAAAGATATTGATATCTAACTGTTAAAAAAATCTCTCCATTATCTCACCAAAAAATCAATTAAAACATCAAGTCTTGCCTTTGAAAACTAACCACAAGTTTTTATTTTAAATGTTTTTAATAAGAGGATTAAATAATAAACAATGAAGTTTTTTTAAAGAAAGAGCTAATATGAAACTTGGAAAAGAAATTTTTCATAATCTACATATTTATTATTTTGTAATATATTATGATAGACAAATACTGGACTCTGGGTTATAAACAGATTTTAAAATACAAAAGAGGAATATGAAATCTAGAATTTAATTATTTGGATTTTATTTTGCTACTGCTTTTTAAGTTGTAGGATCCTACAGTGGGTTATCTGGTCATTAGCATGAAGGAGATGCATATTTTTCCAGAGCTAATAAATTCTAGTTAACAATTAATAAAATAACTGAAAATAATGAAGAAGCTGGAAATCTCAGAAATCAGTGACACTTTGTAAATCTTGTTTACCAGAATTAGTGCTAGATCTAATGGAAACAAATTTGTTATTTACATAATCCAGAGGTGACAGATAACAACATGCAATTGTGAGTCAAGTAAGAAAAATTGTTACTTTAATCCAAAACATTCTACAAATCAATCAACACAACAAATTATCAGTGTGATAATATATTCAACACATTTGACATTTACATTAATTGGAGGTAATGAAGAAAATATTTTTTGTTGTTTGTTGGATGAAGTTAAATGGGCTGGAAATGCATATGAATAAAACATCATTATTCCTCTCACTGTACACCTGTTCAAATTTCTATTGACAATTTGATATTTTTATTAGAGCCCGAATGGAAAGACGACAAGCACAAACGACAATTTTTTACACTCTCAGGATAAAAGTAAACAAGCAGTGATTTTTTGCCCAGCTCTCTTAAACCACGGCGCAATGACAAGTGCTTAACTAGCCCCCAAACACTGCCACTTAGTCATGACTTCTGGTTTTATAAATTATTTACAGTTTGCTAGGTATGAGGCTGGTGGAAAATGCCTTTCTTAGATGCTTGATTGACAGTATAATTATACTGTGTTTTTGTTTTAAGCACTGTTATGCAGAATTGTAATGCCATAAAAAAGTAAATAGGAATTTTATGAGCTTTTAACTTTGACAAGGTCATGCTGAAGCGTACCAAAGAGATGTCATGAAAAGCCATAGCCATTATTAGCTGTGTCCTATAAGTGCCATTGCACCTCAAAGCTCCGTTTGGGTTAAGAAGCATTCACTAGTATCCACCTCGGCAGAGGAAGTGAGGGATGATGTAAACCACACAGGAAGCAGTAACACAGTCTTTTAAAGTTCTCGCCTGCACCTTTCTCAAGCACAACCTGGTTAACAGGATGAATTTTATAAATATAATAACATGAGACACAAAAACAATAGGAATGGTTTTATGCTTGATTTTATTTTTGGTCATGTCTCTTCATATCTAATAGGGTTTTTTCTCTTCTTTTCCATTTGCTTAGGCTTGGTGATTTCCTTTTCTTTTTCTTTCTTTCTCTATGTCTCTCTGTCTCTCTCTCTCTCCATTTCTTTCTGAGAATAGGTCTCACTCTGGAGACCTAGACAGTAATGGCATGATCATAGTTCACTGCAGCCTATATCTCCTTGGCTCAAGTCATCCTCCCACTTCAGCCTCCCCGGTAGCTGGAACTACAGGTGAGCATCACTGTACTTGGCAAATTAAAAACAAAATTTGTAGAGACAGAGTCTTGCTATATTTCCCAGAATGGTCTTGGATTCCTGGCCTCATATGACTCTCCCATTTCAGCTTCCCAAAGTGTTGGGATAACAGGTGTGAGCCACCACGTCTGACTTGTTAAAAAATTTTTAGCATGCTAGGCTGGTGGCAGTGGTAGTGGTGGTGGTGATGGTGGTTGTAAATATCAGTCACTGTTATAATGTGAGTATCACTAGGCTCATCGCTATCAGTCTTGAGTTCTCACATGATGTCCCACATTTGTCTCAGAACGATGCCTACTCTTTTAAAAACTGCAGTGGGATCTTTACAACAAAAAGAACAGTTGGGGATTTAAGGTCTTTCCCAAAATGCCCATATACCATGCCAAACTCACTTTATCTAACTTGGCAGAAAGGGAGGTCTGCATCAGCCCAGTTGGGATTTGAACCCTTGGATCTAGCTGATTGCTTATCCAAAAGTTGTTCTTCATACAGAATGGGACCTGAAGGTTAGCTTAGATAAGGTCTTTTCTTTTACAAAATTGTCTGCTTTTTCATAGTGTGTTTCTCAACAATTTTGGTTTTTATCTTGTTTTAATATCCTAATATTGTGATGCTATCCCTGATCTTTGATATCAGCCCCCTTTTCATCGAACCAACAAAATGAATACATTAATATTTGTCTTACGCATCCTGTTCCAGCTTTGGTACTGTGACAACATATTTTTTCATTTCTCTCAAGTCATTTATTCTTTGTGCTCAGTCTCCATGACCACTATAAGAAAATGAGAAAGAAGCACTGCATGATGATGGTGGTATTGGCAGGGCACAAATGTCACTTCAGACTTTCTTGTCAACCTGTATTCCAAATGCTGTCCATCTTGGCTGAGAATGAGTGATTGCTCAGCGGCAATTCTTTTGATCCATCATCTAGGAGTAAATTGTTCTGAATAATGACCTATTCCTTCTTTCCCACTCAGAATATGTATTACAAGATGCCTAGGAAAATACTATTTCAACTCAGTTGTAATTCAAGATCACCATACATACAAGGCAGAAATCTTGGAGTTTGGGGCCTCTTGCATGTAAAACATGGCTATGAGTCAGATTCAAACTTCCGACATTTGTCTCAGTCCATTCGCTTTCAAAATTCCGGTGGAAAGTAAATTTGCATAGTAACTATAATAGAAATATCATGGGCAATTATTACATGTGTATGTGTGGGGAGAGGATTTTACATTTGCAGTATTTCAGTTTAAAATGGAAATAGAAACCTGTTTTTTTGTGGTGTAGTGGTATAAGACAGTATAATAATCCAATCACTTTATTTGTGAAACTAAATTTTCTCCTCTTCAT
>NW_007258155.1:96671-103950 GCF_000164805.1 Carlito syrichta | reverse complement strand
TCATCAACAAGGGTACCTGCACAATGCATATTTGTATACCTAACTCTTAACTGTACCCCACAATTTTAAAATAAAAAATGTGTGTTAAAAAAGAAAAAGCAAAAAACAAACAGCCCCATTGCAAAGTGGGCCAAAGATATGAATAGACACATCTCAAAAGAAGACATACGAGCAGCCAACTGACACATGAAAAAATGTTCAGCCTCACTAATTATCCAGGAGATGCAAATTAAAACTACACTGAGATACCACCTAACTCCAGTCAGAATTACTATCAATAACTCAAAAAATAACTGATGCTGGAGAGGATCTGGAGAAAGGGAATGCTTATACACTGTTGGTGGGAGTGTAAACTAGTACAGCCTCGTGGAAATCAGTGTGGCAATTCCTAAAACTCCTAAAAATTGACCTTCCATATGATCCTGCAATCCCCCTACTAGGAATATACCTGGAAGAACTCAGGTCACTCTATTAAAAAGATACCTGCACTGGTACAGCCAGGCTCAGTGGCTCAGCCTGTAATCCTGCACCTTGGAAGGCTGAGGTGAGTGGATTGCCTAAGCATGCGGGTTTGAGACCCACCTGGGCAACTTGGTGAGACCTCATCTCTACAATATATCAAAAAATTAGCCGGGTGTGGTAGCGCATGCCTGTAATTCTAGCTACTTAGAAGGCTGAGGCAGAAGGATCATTGGAGCCCAGCAGGTCAACGCTGTGGTGGCCAGGAGCAGCCACTGCACTCCAGTCTGGGCGACAGAAGGATACTCTAACTAAAAAAAAAATGTAGTACATATATATAATGGAATATTCCTCAGTCATAAAAAAGAACAAAATCATGAACTTCACAGCAACATGGATGGAATTAGAGCTTATAATACTGACTGATCTCTCACAGAAGCAAAGAGATGAGTATAACATGTCCTCACTCATAAGTGGACCTTGAACAACTACCATATTACTGTAGGAGAGGGATTGAAGGTAGTGGGAAACTGCGGGGAGGGGAGTGAGGGGTGGGTAGCTGGGATTGACAGCAGTCAATATTCACTTGGGAAAGGGGGGGCACACCTCATCAATAAGGGTACGTGCACAATGCACATTTGTATACCTAACCCTGAATTGTACCCCACAACTTCAAAATAAAAATTAAAAAAGAAAAAAAACTGGTTTTTTGAAAGAGTAAATAAGATCAACAGACTTCTGGTCAGATTAACAAAAAGAGAGAAAATTCAAATAAACCCAATCAGAAACAAAAAGACAATATTACAACCAATGCTGAAGAGCTGCAAAAGATGATCAGAGATTACTGTAAACATCTGTACATGTGTAAATTGGAAAATCTAGAGAAAATAGATACATTTCTGGAAACACACAACCTCCCAAGATTGAAAGAAGAAGAAATTGAAATCCTAAACGGGGCTGGAATTGCTTTAGTAATTAGAAACCTCCCAGCCAAAATAAAAAAGCCCTGGGCCAGGTGGCTTCTCTGAATTCTACCAGATATCCAAGGAAGCACTGATACCAATCCTACTGAAAGCAATCCAAGCAATTGAGAAGGAAGGAATCCTCCATAGCTCATTCGATGAATTCAATATCATCCTAATACTCAAAAAACAGCAAAGACTCAGCAAAGAAAGAAAATTTCAGGCTGATTTCTCTGGTCAACATAGATGCAAAAATTCTCAACAAGATACCAGCAAATTGCATCCAACAGCATATTATGATAATCATTCATCATGATGGGGGGGAAGGGGAGAGGACTTCATTCCCAGGATTCAAATCTGGTTCAACATTAGCAAATCAATAAATGTAATCCACCACATAAACAGATGTAAAACCAAGAACCATATAAATATTTTAATAGACATGGAAAAAGCATTTGATAAAATCCATTACTCCTTTCTTGATACAAGCCTTCAAACACGTAGGTATCAAAAGAGCATTATTTAAAATGATAAAAGTCCTTCATGTCAAATCTGTAGCCAACAAGCTGGAAGTATTCTTCCTGAGAACGGACCAAGTAGGATGGCCACTCTCACCGTTCCTCTTAAATATAGTGTTGAAAGTCCTAGCCAGAGCAATCAGGCCAGAGAAAGAAATTAGAGATTTTTAAATAGGAAAAGAGGAAGTTAAGTTATCTCTCCTAGCCGGGCTCAGTGGCTCAGCCTATAATCCCGCGCATTTAGGAGGCTGAGGTGAGTGGATTGCCTGAGCCCACAGGTTCGAGACCCGCCCGGGCAACTTGGTGAGACCTCATCTCTACAATAAATTTTTTTTAAAAATCAGCCGGGCATGGTAGCGCATGCCTGTAATTCCGGCTATTCAGAAGGCTGAGGCGAAAGGATCGCTGGAGCCCAGCAGGCAGAGGCTGCAGTGGCCGTTCTGCACTCCAGTCTGGGCAACAGAGTGAGACTCCTACTCAAAAAAAAAAAAAAAATTATCTCTCTTTGCAGTTGATATGATTCCATACCTTAAAAACTCTGGAAATTTTGCTAAATAAATTAAATAAAAATTTTCACTGATAGCTGACTTCTGTAGAGTCTGGGGTTACAAAATCAATGTGCAAAAATTATCTATACACCAATAACAAGCAGACTGAGAACCAAATTAAAAACAGAATCCCATTTGAAATAGCCACATGCACAAAAATACCTCATTATTTGTCTAATAAAAAAAGTGAAAACCCTTTTCAATGAGAACAAAATACTGCTCAAAGAAATTAAAGACAAACCAAATATAAAGCAAAAAGCACAATAACAAACAAACAAAAAATACCTCAGCAATGAAAACTACAAAACACTGCTTAGAGAAATCAAAGATGACACAAACAAATGGAAAAATATTCTATGCTCATGGACTGAAAGAATCAACATTGCTAAGAGGCAATCTACAGATTCACCACAATGTCCATGAAATTACCAACATCATTCTTCTCAGAACTGGAAACAACAATACAGAAATCTAAATGGAAACATAAATTACCACAAATAGTCAAAACAATCATCAGCAAAAGAAATAAAGTGGGATATTTTATACTTCCAGATGTTAAACTTTATTATAAGGCTATAATAATCAAAACAGCCTGATATTGGTACAAGAACAGCATATAGACCAATGGAAGAGGATAGAGATCCTGGGATCCAAACCTCAATTTCTCAACCAACTCATCTTTGGTAAAGACTCCACCAACAACCACTGGGGAGAGGAGAACCAGTTTAGTAAATGGTGCTGGGAAAATTGACTGTGCACATGCAGAAGATTGAAACAGGACCCCTACCTATCACCATACACAAAAATCAACTCTAAATGGATCAAAGACCTAAACATAAAACCTCAACCTATAAGAACCTTAGAAAACACAGATGACACCCTTTTGGGAATCAGAATAGGCTACCAATTCCTGATCAAAACCCCAGTTACCCATGCCATAAGAGACAAGATAGACGAGTGCGACTTCATCAAACTGAAAAGCTTCTGCAAAGCAAAAGAAACCACCAAGCGAGTGAGGAGACAGTCAACAGAATGGGAAAAAATATTTGCCAACTCTATATCTGACAAAGACCTAACATCCAGGATCTACAAGGAACCCAATCATGCCAAAAAGAAAAAAAACAAACAGCCCCATTTAAAGGTGAGCAAAAGACTTGAATAAACACTTCTCAAAAGAAGACAGACAGATGAAAAAGTGTTCAGACTCGGTAATCATCAGACACAGGCAAATCAAAACTACATTGAGATATTACCTATTTCCAGTAAAAATAGCCATTATTAATAAAACAAAAAACAGCAGATGCTGGCAAGAATGCAGAAAAAAAGGGAGTACTTCTGCGCTGTTGGTGGTAGTATAAATTAGTACAACTTCTGTGGAAAACAGTGTAGTAATTCCTAAAAGATCTAAAAATCAAACTTCCATACTACCCAGCAACTTCTGGGAATATACCCAGAGGAACTCAATTCACTCTATGAAAATGATGCCTCCGCATGCATGTTTATTGCAACATTATTCACAATAGCAGAAACGTGGAACCAACCATGCTGCCCACTGAAAGTGGAATGGATTTTTTTAAATGTGGAACATATACATGATAGAATATTACACCATCATAAAGGAGAAAATTATGGACTTCGCAGCAATTGGATGGATTTAGAGTCTGTAATATTCAGTGAACTGTCAAAGAAACAAAGAACTAAGTACCATATAACATGTTCTCACTCATAAGCAGACATTGAATATTTTCATAATACTATAAAAAAGGAATTGGCAGTACTGGAAAACTGTGAGGAGAGGGAAAGGGGGCACACAACATCAATAAGGGTACCTGATTTCAAATCAGGTTAATTGGGAACCAAAGGCACACCCAAATTTACCTGTACAAAGACCTATTCCTGAATTATAACCCACATCTTTAAAATAAAATTTTTAAAAAGAGGAAATCAAAGACAATACAAACAAATGGAAGAATATCCCATGCTTTTGTATTGAAAGTATCAATATTGTCAAGATGCCCATACTACCCAATGCAGATTCATTGTAATCTCTGTCAAACCACCAGCAACACTTTTCGCAGACCTATAAACATATGAAAGCAAAAAAGAGCCCAAATAGATAAAGCAATCCTCAGTAAAAAGAACAAAGCTGGTGGCATCATACTCTCAGTCTTCAAACTTTCCTAAAAGCTACAGTAAGCAAAACAGCATGGTACTGTTACAAAAATAGACACATAGACCAATGGAACACAATAGAGAACGTGGGAATAAAATCACAGACCTGCAACCAAATCATCTTTGGCAAAGCTGACAAAAACAAACATTGGGGAAAGGAAACCCTGTTAAGAAACTGATGATGGGAAAACTGGGTAAACACATGCAAAAGAATGAAATTAGACCCCTACCTATCACTACAAACAAAAATTGACTCAAAATGGATGATGAACTTAAATGTGAAACCTCAAACTATAAGAATATTAGAAGGTTGGCTGCGGTGGCTCACACCTGTAATCCCACACTTTGGGAGGCCAAGGTGAGAGGATTGCCTGAGTTCACGGTTTTGAGACCAGCCTGGGCAACTTGGCAAGACCTCATCTCTACAATAAATCAAAAAATTAGCCAGGCACAGTGGTGTGTGCCTGCAGTTCCAGCTACTTGGAAGGCTGAGGCGGAAGGATCACCTGAGCCCAGCAGGTGGAGGCTGCGGTAATCATGAGCTTGCCACTGCACTCCAGACTGGGCAACAGAGTGCGACTCCAATCAAAAAAAAAAAGATATCAGAAGACTGCCTAGGGAACAACCTGGTCAACATTACCTAAGCAATGAATTCGTGGCCAAGTCCTCAAAAGCACATGCAGCAAAAACTAAAATTGACAGATGAGACTTCATCAAGCTAAAAAGCCTCTGCACGGCAAAAGAAACCATCAAGAGAGTAAAGAGACAACCCAAAGAACAGGAGAAAATATTTGCAAACTAGGGATCCAACAGTCCTAACATCCAGAATCATTAAAAAAAAAACTCAAATCAATAGGAAAAAAAAATAATAAATAACCCTACTAAAAACTGGGAAAGGGACATGTTCACTTCCAAAGGAAAACATTCAAGCAACCAACAAACATATAAAAATGCTCAGCACCACTAATCGTCAGAGAAATGCAAATCAAAACTACAATGAGATACCACCTCACACCAGCCAGGAGGGTGATTATTAAAAAGTCAAAGAACTACAGGTGCTAGCAAGGTTGCAGAGGAAAGGAAACATCCGTGCACTGTTGGTGAAATGTAAGCTAGTTAAACTTTTGTGGAAAGCAATTTGGAGATTTCACAAAGAACTATAAATAGAGCTACCATTTGACCCAGCAATTCAACCTCTATGTATACACCCAAAGGAAAACAAATTGCTCTACCAAAAAGACATCTGCACTCATATGTTTATTGCAGCAGTATTCACAATAGCGAGAACATGAAGCCAAACCAGACGCCTATGGAAGGTAGACTGGATAAAGAAAATATGGTACATAAACATTATGGAATACTACACAGCCATAAAGCAGAACAAAATCATGTCCTTTGCAGCAACTGGAGGCTATCATTCTAAGTGAATTATCACAGAAACAAAAAACTATATATCACATATTCTCTCTCATAATTGAGCACCAAACATTGGGCACACACGTGCACAAAAATGGGAACAACAGATGCAGGGCACTGTTAAAGGAGGGAAAGAGGGTGGGGGATAGGGGATACAAAACCACCCATTGGGTACCACACCCACCACGTGGGGAGAGGGTTCATCAGAAGCCCAAACTTCACCTTCATGAAATATATTTATGTAACAAATTCTCACATGTTCCCATGATTATAAAATAATAAAAAAGAGAATGATGAGGCCTTGTCTGGACTCAAGTGGAAAGAATATTGGAATTGATTAAGGACAACCAACACTGGCACAAGAGAAAAGATAGATTATCACATGTGCCAGATATTTCCTATCCCTGAATCTTTCAAAAAAGATCATGGGGTAAATATGATAATAGTTTATAATCCATTATAAGGATCAAATGTCATGAAGCCTAGCATCTAAAAATGCATTTTTGCTATTATACTGGCATTAAGTTATATGGAATACAATTTAACCTTAACATTCTTGAGGGATCTAATTAGATAGTTTAGCAAACTCACAATCTTAGAAACAATCTTTAGTATTTATTAAACTTTTAGTATAAGCCAGGCATTATCCTAAGTATCTTTCTTTTTAGTTTTCACAAAAATCCTATGAACTAGGTACTAAGATTATCTTCTCTTTACGGAAGAGGAAACAGAGAAGTTAAATAACATCCCATGACTACAGAACTAGGGAATGGTTGAGCTGAAAATCCAGTATAGGTCATCTGAGTCCAGATCTCTTAACCTCTTACTGCAGGGGCTCCACTAACATTAACTGAGATGAGGAAGCAGAACACTCAGGTAGGGACACCCATTAGCTGCAGTCAAGTTGATTCAATCCTAGCACTTTCTTGTTTAAACTCCAAAAAAATTTTATAGGATTTCTGTGAGTATTCCTAGATACACACCTCAGGGTTGTAAGCAAGTAGATCAAAACTGTGAATACTGAGCCGGGTTCGGTGGCTCAGTCTGTAATCCCAGCACTTTGGGAGGCTGAGGTGAGTGGATTGCCTGAGACTGCGGGTTCGAGACTCGCCTGGGCAGCTTGGCGAGACCTCATCTCTACAATAAATTAAAAATTAGCTGGGCGTGGTAGCACGCGCCTGTAGTTCCAGCTACTTGGAAGGCT
>NW_007258155.1:78291-96651 GCF_000164805.1 Carlito syrichta | reverse complement strand
GGCCACTGCACTCCAGTCTGGGCGACAGAGTGAGACTCCAACTCAGAAAAAAACAAAAAAACAAAATTGTGAATACTGAAGACATAAATGCCAATAAGTTATTAGTACCAAGTAACATTTACCACTCTATTTAGAAGAACAGAATATGGAGAACATAAATAGAGAAAAGCAGAAAAAAACATGTGTAAGTTGCTGTTGATGACCAATGAGGAACCTTTTAATAAAAATACACAAAATATGGTGTACTGTAGGAAATCTGGATGTGGTAGTGAGCTAAACTTATCCCTCTGTGTTCAGAGAGCATCAAATCTACTTCTTTCTTGTAAGTATCTTATGGAACTATTTGTATTTATAATTTATCATGTGTCTCATTTTTTTCTGTTCAGTTATCCCTAATTTATTTTAAGGTATATCACTTAGGAAAACCATCCTTCAGGATGGTATTCCTAAGTGATATACCTTAAAATAAATTAGATGTACTTAGAAAAAGTACATCTTTCTAGCGTTTGGAAAATTTTCTAAGAAAACACACTGGACACTTTATGAGAAAGCAGCCAAGTCATTTTAGAGAAAAATACTAAATGAGGAGAAAAATTGCATTCTTTGGAAGGGGTTTGAACTCAAGGAAGTAGAGTCATTAAATGACATTTTGATGTCACATGCAAATGTGTGTGTGTGTGTGTGTGTGTGTATGTGTATAGCCAAAAAATGGTGACATTTGAGATTCTTCATTAAATCTAAAAAAAATACTACAGCTTCCCTTTTCTATTCCATGTCCCTAAATGTAATGCATGAAATTATATTTTTTTTAATTTTTATTATAAAGACATGGAGTACATTTTCAGAGTTAGGTATATAAACATTGATCATGCAGGTACCCTTGTTGATGATGTATGCCCCTCCCTCCCCTAGCAGTTTCCCTCAAGTGCCTATCCCACTGCATCTCCCCTGACAGTTTCCCACTACTGCCAATCACTTTCTTATAGCATTGTAATTGTTCAAGGTCTGCTTATGAGTGAGAACATATGGAACAATGTTCTTTGTTTCTGTGATAAATCACTGAGTATGATCGACTCCAAATCCATCCAAGTTGCTGCAGAGTCCATATTTGTCCTTTTTTATGGCTGCATAATATTCCATTGTGTATACGTACCACATTTATTATCATCCAGTCCAGCTTCGATGGGCAACACAATTGGTTACATGTTTTTGCTATTGTGAATAGAGCTGCAACAAACATACATGTGCAGGTATCTTTTTTGTAGAATGATTTGAGTTCCTCTGGGTATATTCCCAATAGGGGAATTGCTGGGTCAATTTCTAGTTCTTTCAGAAATCACCACACTGTCTTCCAAAGAGGTTGTACTAGTCTGCATTCCCACAAGCAGTGTAGAAGCATTCCTTTTTCTCCAAATCCTTGCCAGCAACTGTTGTTGTTTGTTTTATTAATAATGGCCATTCTTACAGAAGTTAGCTGATAGCTCAGTGTGGTTTTGACTGGCATTTTTCTGGTGATGAGTGAGGCTGAGCACTTTTTCGTGTGTCTGTTGGCTGCCCGTATATCTTCTTTTGAGAAGATATGTCTATTCATATATGTCTATTCATATATGTCTATTCATGTCTTTTGCATACTTTTTAAAGGGGCTATTTGTTTTTTTCCTTTTGGTACATTTGAGTTCCTTGTAGATGCTAGATGTTAGGCCTTTGTCAGATAAACAATCGGCAAATATTTTCTCCCATTCTGTGGGCTGTCTCCCTACTCTCTTGATGGTTTCTTTTTACTTTGCAGAAGCTCGTTAATTTGATGAGGTCTACTTGTCTATTTTATATTTTAAAGTATTAGCCTTTAGGGTTCTAAATAGGAATTGGTTCCTAGGTCCAATTTCCATAAGGGTGTCTCCTGCATTTTCTAAGATTCTTATAGTTTGAGGTTTTACATTTAGGTCTTTGATCCATTTAGAGTTAATTTTTGTGTGTGGTGATAGGTAGGGGTCCTGTTTTAATCTGCTGCATGTGGTCAGCCAGTTTTCCCACACCATTTACTGAATAGGTTCTCCTCTATCCGGTGGCTGTTGTTGGAGCCTTTGTCAAAGATGATTTGGTTGAGGAATTGAGGCTTTGCTTGTGGATTCTCTATCCTGTTCCATTGGCCTATGTGCCTGTTCTTGTACCAATACCAGGCTATTTTGATTATTATAGCCTTATAATAAAGTTTGAAGTCTGGAAGTGTGATACCTCCTACTTTGTTTATTTTTGGGAACCGGCCATGGAGGCCCACTGAGCATTAGGGATCAGGAAGGGCCGTTGACCCCAAGATCACTAGGATGCATTCGGGAGCTGTTGACCCCATTTCTCTCCCTTTTCTGCCTAGCACTACAGCCAGAAAAAACTCCTGCAAGCTCAAGCATATAACTCTGAGACCAGGATGAACACAAACTAACTTCAGAAGCTCATTGTTCCCATTTTTCCACAGACTGCAGTTTTGGTTTTCATACTACTTACAGTTCAAACTTAGGTCACATCGAGGAGCCTTAGTGTTGACCACAGGCCTTTTGTATGTGATCTTAAGATTATAGCAATATAAGTTTTGGGAAATAGGTTATAGAGATAAGTTTTTAGGTAGCCATTTTGTTAAAAGAATGCAGTCAGCCTACTTCAGGTTGGGCCCACCACGAACTTTGGACTGGGCCACATTCCAAATATTCTGGGTTAGGCTGCCTCAGGTTATAAGAGTGATCATTTAAGCTTCAATAGAATTGTTTAACTTGGTATTAGTATAAATTAGCATAGGATGAAAAAGATTAAGGTTAGTGTATGTTATGGGATATTCTTCCTCATACCTGAAAGAACATCTGGTGAGTGGGGAATGCCCCTCACACACCTGGCTTTGTGTTCATGTGAATGGCATGTGAGTATAAAAGCCTACTGTTAACACTCAATAAAGATCTTCTGCTCAAATCTGAACAGTTGTCCAAGTCTCTCTCTCTCTCTCTCTCTCTCTCTCAATCGCCAACACTGTCTCCACCTTCGGGAATCTCTGAACTCTGCTAGAGCGGGACTCTGGCAGTTTATTTTGCTAAGGATTGTTTTGGTTATTCGTGGTCATTTATGTTTCCGTATGAATTTCTGTATTGTCATTTCCAGGTCTGAGAAGAATGATGTTGGTAACTTAATGGGTATTGCACTGAATCTGTAGATTGCCTTTGGTAGGATGAACATCTTAACAGTGTTGTTTCTTCCTATCCATGAGCATGGAATATTTTTCCATTTGTTTGTCTTCTTAGATTTCTTTAAGCAGTGTTTTGTAATTCTCATTGTAAAGGTCTTTCACTTCCTGGTTAGGAAGATGCCAAGGTATTTCATTTTTTTGGTGGGTATTGTAAATGGGATTATGCTTTTAATTTGAGTCTCTGCCTGCTTGCTGTTGGTGTATAGGAATGCAACTGTCTTTTGCACATTTATTTTTACCCTGAGACTTTGCCAAAGTCCTTTATCAGAGCAAGCAGGTTTTTGACAGATTCTCTTGGATTTTCATGGTATAGGATCATATCATCAGCAAAGAGGGATAGTTTGACTTCCTCTTTTCCTATTTGGATATCCCTGATTTCCTTATCTTGTCCAGTTGCCTGAGCTAGGACTTCCAACACAATATTGAGCAAGAGGGGTGAAAGTGGGCAGCCTTGTCTTGTTCCAGTTTTCAGGGGAAATGATTGTAGTTTCTGTCCATTTAGCAATATGTTAGCTGTCGGTTTGTCATAAATGGCACTTACTATTTTAAGGTATGTTCCTTCTGCACCTAGGTGTTTGAGGATTTTTATCAAGAAGGGATGCTGGATTTTATCAAAAGTTTTTTCTGCATCTAATGAGATAATCTGTTAATGAGATAATTTGTATCTGTTGATGTATTTAATTACATTTATGGTCTTGCGAATGTTGAACTAGCCCTGCATCCTGGGAATGAAGCCTACTTGGTCATGGTGGGTGATTTTTGACATGTGTTTTTGGATCCAATTTGCTAGAATCTTGTTGAGGATTTTTGCGTCTATGTTCATAAGGGATATTGGCCTGTAGTTCTCTTTCTTTGTTGGATCTTTACCTGGTTTGGGTACCAGTGTAATGTTGTCTTTGTAAAATGATTTGGGGAGAATTTCATCTTTCTTAATTGCCTGGAACACTTTCAATAGGATTGGTATGAGGTCCTCCTTGTACGTTTTGCAGAATTCTGTTGGAAAGTCATCTGGTCCAGGGCTTTTTTTGTAGGTAGTTTTCATATGACAGACTCAATTTCCTGGGTTGTTATTGGTCTATTTAATGTCTCAATATCTTCTTGTTTTAACCTGGGGAGGTTGTGTTTTGTCAGAAAGTCCTCAATTTCATCTAAGTTATCAAGTTTGTTTCCATATAGGTATACATAGTAATCTCTGATAACCTTTTGTTATTTCTTCAGGGTCAGTTGTGATTTGGTTTTTTGTATTTCTGATTGTGTTTATTTGGGCTTTTTCTCTCTTTTTCTTTGTCATTCTGGCTAGGGGTCCATCAATCTTTTTAATTCTTTCAAAGAACCAACTTTTTGTTTTTTGATGTTTTCTATGATATTTTGGGCTCTTATTTTTATGGCTCTTATTTGGGCTCTTATTTTTATGATTTAGATTCTTCTGCTAAAGTTGGGGTTTTGGCGGTCTTCTCTTTCCAGCTCCCTTGGTTGAGTTGTTAGGCTCTCCACTTGTGATCATTCCATTTTCTTGATGTGTGCTCACAGAGATATAAATTCCCCTCTGAGAACTGATTTCATGGCATCCCAGAGGTTTTGGTAAGATGTTTCTTCATTTTCATTTGTTTCCAGGAATCTTTCAATTTCTTCCTTGATTTCAGTGCTGACCCAGTCATTGATCAGCATCATGCTGTTTAGTGTCTATGTCTTTATGGACTTTGGGGAAATGTTGCTGGTTTTGATATTTATTTTTATTCCACTGTGGTCTGAAAATATGCATGGCAAGATTTTACACTTATGGAATTTGTTTATGCTTGAATTTGTTTATGGCTAAGGATGTGATTGATCTTGGAGTATGTTCCATGTGGTGATGAGTAGACTGTATATTCTGTGGTTTCAGGGTGGAATAATCTGTAGGGATCTACTAAGTCCATTTGGTCAAGTGTCAAGTTTAGGTTCTGGATCTCCCTGTTGATTTTTTTGCCTCAATGATCTATCTAGGAGTTTAGGTTCTGGATCTCCTTGTTGATTTTTTTGCCTCAATGATCTATCTAGGGCTGTCAGTGGGGTATTCAAGTCCACTGGTATTATAGTGTTAGAGTCAATATCTTTTTTTAGTTTGTTTAGTAGTTGCCTTATAAATGCTGGTGCTCCTGTGTTGGATACATATATGTTTAGGATGGATATTTCTTGTTGATGGATTGAACATTTTATCATTAGGTAGTGTCCTTTTGCATCTTTTTAAATTTTTGATAGCTTAGTTGTTTTGTCTGATATTAAGATTGCAACTCATGTCTTCTTTTGTGACCCATTTGCATGGAAACTCATCTTCCATCCTTTAACTTTGAGTCTGTGTGCATCCCTTATAGTGAGATGAGTCTCCTGGATGCAGCAAATAATGGGGTCATGGTTTCTGATCCAGTTCGCCATTCTGTGTCTTTTCAGTGGTGCATTTAGTTCATTCACATTCAGGCTAATTATTGAAATGTGGGGGTTTACCTCTGTTATGAGGTTCTCATAGAGCTGTTGTTCCTGTTTGCTTGTTGCCTTTCCTTTGGTTTTTGTGTTGATTCATGTGTGTTTTTCACCTTTTTCCTGTACTCCCGTGAAGAACATTATTGTTCTTTTCTCCTTTTCTTCTGTGTTTAATACTTTCTTAAGTGTTTCTTGTAGAGGTGGTCTGGAGGCAGCATAAGTTCTTAAGGATTGGATGTCTGGGAAAGTTGTTTGTTTTTTGTTTTTTTTTTGAGTTGGAGTCTCACTCTGTCACACAGACTGGAGTGCAGTGGCCACTCCCAGCCACTGCAACCTCGACCTGCTGGGCTCCAGTGATCCTTTTGCCTCAGCCTTCTGAGTAGCTGGAATTACAGGCATGCGCTACCACGCCCAGCTGATTTTTTGATTTATCGTAAAGATGAGGTCTTGCCAAGTTTCCCAGGCAGGTCTCGAACCTGCAGGATCAGGCAATCCACTCACCTCAGCCTCCCAAAGTGTGAGATTACAGGCTGAACCACTGAACCTGGCTTAGGAAAGATTTTAATTCTCCCTCAGTGATGAAGTGTAGCTTGGCTGGGTAGGTTATTCTTGGTTGAAATTGTTTATCTTTGAGAACTTTGAAGATTGGGCTCCAAGCTCTCCTAGCCTGAAATGTTTCTGTAGATAAATCTGCTGCTATTCTAATTGGTCTTCCTGGTAGGTAGTCTGACCTTTTTTTTTATACATACTTTGTTTAGGTGAAAGTGTCTGGGAGTTGGTCTTCTCATTTGTTGTCTTGCAGGGGTTCTCTGAATCTCTTGTGTTTGAAATTTTGCATCACTCGTGAGATGAGGGAAGTTTTCTTGAATAATTTCATGGAATGTTTGTTCCAGGGTGGTCTCTGACTCCCTTTCTGCCTCAGGCAGCCCAATTACTCTTAGGTCCGGTCTCTTGAAGTCATTGTTCATCTCTTGAAGATTTTGTTCTGTCTTTTTAAGCTTCTTTTCTATGTTTTTGACAGTTTGGGTTAGTTCTTTATTTTGTTAATCAAGTTCTGAGATTCTTTCTTCAGCTTGGCTAATTTTGCTTTCCATACTTATTAGTTTGTTATTTATTTCAATCACAGTATTCTTTACTGCTATTATTTCAGCTATCAACTCCTTCCTATTTTCCTCATGCCTCTCCTCAATTCTTTTTATTCTCTCTATTAATGTCTTGATATTTGGGTTTGCTGTATGTGACCAGTCATTCTGGGGACTCTTCATTGTTTGCATTCTGAAGTCTGTTTTCTCGGTGTCTGACCTCTCAGGATTCTGTGTGAGACCTATATTCTTCTTTTGGTTTTTCTTCATTTGTGTAGATCTTCCTCCCCACTTCTCCCCCCCCCCATGTCTTCTTTAATTCTGTTGTTCAGGGGTGGAGGGGTTACTTTTACTTCTGTTTGTTCAATCTCCTATTCTTCCTTATGTATATCACCTGGCTTTGTTCAATTCTGGAGCTAGACTGTAGGTTGGAGGTGATCCTTTTTGCAGTTTTGATATTTAACTGGATGGGAGCTCAATCAAAATTCAAAATCTATCTTCAGATCCCAGTATCCACTGACAAGTGTATGAATACCCTGAAACCTACTTCCCACTGCTTTGCAATCTGTCCATGCAGTGGGGTTATAGGTTTACTACCTGAACGCAAAATAAGGTAAGCAAAGGGAAAAGAACGGAACAGGGAGTTGGAGGAAGAGGAAGGTGGAGAGAGAGAAGAGTAAGAGGGAAAACAGACAAATGTATCGACTAACAAATGAAGAGACACAAAGACAGATCTGAGTAAAAACGACAACAACAAACAAACAAACATACAAAAAAAACTAATACATACAATCATACAGACATACAAGCTAATCAACCTCCTTATTGGTGTACTACTCCCCAATACAAATATGAGGTCTAAAGAAAAAAAATCAAATAAAATAGAATAAAGTCAGTAAACTAACAGAATCAAAGCAAGTATGAAAATATTATTGATAACACTAAGAAGCGAGAGAAAAAGGGAAAAAAAGATGGGTAAGACAAACAAAGAATTTTTTAAAAATTAAAGCAGGGAAACCAAGCACACTCTGAGACTTTTCCTTTAAATCCAATGTCCTTTCAGTTCTGATTTCTAGCTCTCATTGCAGGCTGGTGGAGTTGCTTACAGTTAGGGTCAGTTGCCCCTGGCCTGCTGTGGAGGGTGGATCAGATCTGGGCTGCCTGCCAAACCTGCCCCTCAGATCTGGCCTGTGTCTATCTAGCATGGGTAGGGGCTTCTGTCCCTCCCATTTTGATGTTGTTACCTTGGATCCCAAGCTGAGAGATGGGCCAAGCTGGGTTGAGCTGATCACACAGCTCCAGCTGATCTCTTTTCCCACTGTAACCCAGCCAAGCTGGGGAAGGTAGAATACAAAATTACTGGGCAATGCAGGTCAGCATAGCACTAGGCTACTCAGGCCAGGCTGGGCAGAGCCAAGGGTCACCCAAGACAGGAGGGAGCAGGCCATGGTGGTGGCAGTGGCAGCCACCACTTCGGCGGTATGTGGGAGGAGCTCCACAAGCTGGGCACCAGGTGAGGTGTGGGGAACAGCAGTGGCAGTGGCAGCAGTGGCTTCAGTAGTGTGGTACTTGGGGGGGGCTTCACGGTCCAGGAGCCTTGAGTCGCCTCAGGTAGGAGTGGTGGCGATGGCGGTGGCAGCAGTGGCTGAGGCAGTGAGTAAGCAGCATGTGAAGAGCAGGCAGGCAATGGTGAAAGACACAGCCCCCAGGGGAGAACAAGAGTCTTTATGGGTGTTCTCTTTGGCAGAGGGTCTCAGGGACCAAACTGCCCCATCATCATCTTGCCAGAAGTCAAAATTATATTTTTAAAACTATAATTCTAATTTCAAACTTTACCTGTATGATTACCACTTATGTACCTAATCCTGAATTTTACCCCATATCTTTAAAATAAAATAAACAACTACAATTCTTGAATTTAAGAAAAAAGAAACCACCACCTCAATGGATGAGAAATCACTTGGTTTCCTAAAAAGATGGAAAGCAAAAAGGATGAACTGAAGGGGGAAATCACAGCCCGAGTGGACTGCAGCTGGAGGTGGAAGCTTCACCAAAAGTTTTCCATCCCTAGAGGTAATGGATGCTGAAAGCATAAAGGACCCACAGGCATTGTTCCCACCAACTCTTTTTCTTTTTATTGAGGTAAAATTTACATAACATAAAAGTCACTTTCTTTTTTGAGTCAGAGTCTCACTCTATTGCCTATGCTGGAGTGCAGTGGCATGCTCAGGGCCACCACAGTCCTAACCTGCTGGGCTCATGCATCCTTCTGCCTCAGCCTTTCAAGTAGCTGGAACCACAGGCATGCACCATCACTCCCGGCTAATTTTTTGATTTATAGTACAGCGAAGGTCTCACCAAGTTGCCTGGGCTGGTCTTGAACCCCTGAGCTCAGGCAGTCTTCTCTCCTCCACCTCCCAAAGTGCTTGGATTGCAGGCAAGAACCATTGTACCTCACTAAAATTCACCATTTTAAAAAGAACAATTCAGTGGCACTTAGTACATTCACAATGTCATGCAAACATCATCTTTAACTAGTTCCAAGACATTTTATTACTTCAAAAGAAATCCTGTATCCATTAAGTAGTCACTGTCCATTTCTCCCTTCCCACAATTCCTGCCAACCACCAACCTAACTTTCTGTCTTTATGGATTTCCTATTGTGAATATTTCACATAAATGGAATCTTTCAATATGTGTATGATTTTATGCCTGGCTTCTTTCACTGAGTGTGTTTTCAAAGTTCATCCACAGTGCAGAAGGTAATCAGTACTTCATTCCTTTGTATAGCTGAGTAATTCCATTGTACAAATATACCATATTTCTTAATCCATTCATTCATGGATGGACATTTGGGTTGTTTCCACCTTTTGGATATTGTGAATAGTACTGCTATGAATATTTGTGTATGAGTATTTGTTTGAGTACCTGTTTTAACTTCTTTTGGGTATATATTTAGTCATAAAATTGCTGGATCATATGCTAATTCTACGTTTAACTTGTTGAGTAAATGCTAGATTGTTTTTCCCAATGGCTACACCATTTTACATTTCAACCACAAGTATGTAAAAGTGCCACTTTCTCTACAGCCATACCAACATTTGTTGTTTTTTACTTTTTAATTATTATTTTATTATTATAACCATCCTCATGTGTGTAAAGTGGTATCTCATTGTCTTGATTTGTATGTCTCTAATGACTAATGATATTAAGCATTTTTTCATGTGCTTCATAGCCATTTGGATACCTTCTTTGGAGAAATATCTATTCAGTGAAAAATGGTCCTAGGTTTATATTTAAATTGAGCTATTTGTATTTATGTTGTTGAGTTGTAAGAGTTATTTATATTTTCTGGATACTAGACCTTTGCTAGATATATGACTTGGATTTTTTTTCCATTCTTTAGGTTGTTTTTTTTCACTTTCTTAATAATGCTCTTTGATGTGCAGGTGTTTTTAATTTTTATAGGATGTGATTTATCTATTTTTCTTTCATTGTTTTACTTTCAGTGTCTTGCCAAGTCTCTTGATAACTGCCCATATCTCAGTTGTCCTCAGTTCTGTGCTTTCATAATCTTCTAATCTCCTTGCTTTCTGCTCTCTCTTGAGTATCCTCAATACAAACTTCTCATAGATTGATCTACCCCTCTCTATCCTACCCTGTTGCATTCTTATTGTTATTCTTCTATGGTTATTATCATTGCCTGTCAGAAGTCTCTATTTTTTTTATCCTTACAATCCCTATATCTTCAAAATGCCTCTTTTAATTCCCAGGCTATAAATAAGTCCATGCTACTTACATTCAGAAATCAAAAACAAACAAAAAATCTCTCCAGATAGCTTACAGCTTTCTATAGAGAGTTCCTTTCCTCTCTCCTCCTATCAACAAACTTGATGATTTGCCCATATTGATGTTCTCTACTTTCTCACTAGTTTGCAATCAAGCTGTGGACACATCACTGAAACCGTTCTCAAGGAGACCCCTCATAACCTCCAGTTTGCCTAATTCCAAGAACAGTTTACAATTCTATTGTGGCTGGGTCCCTCTGAAGCATAAAACATGATGGGTCAATTATTTGTTTTAAAAGTTTTTTCTCTTTTGGTTTTTATGATGCAAACTTCAAGGCAGCAATGTATGAAAAATAGTTGCAGGTCCCTACCGTTTATTGAGCTCTCATCATAGCTACATTCCACCAGAGGAAAAAAGGATGCGATCATTGTATTTCTTTTATTCCCATTTTATAAACTAACTTCTGGCTATGGCCTTGAGGTACACAAATATAAAGTTTCCTTGACATGATTTGACATGAAAAATCAATCTGATATACAAACAGTAGATTCTATGAGGAGTACTAAAAGTTAGGCACATAAGTGTCACATGTTTAAATAAGTAAGTAGCACTCCATATTTCCTTCAGAGACTGACTGATGACTGGTAGACCAGGAGCACTACCAGCCAGAGCTCAGAAAAGGGCAAGTCTTCAGAGTGGTACCTGCTCAATAAGATGAAAAATTGAATCTACAAAGTTGCTACATTAAAAAGTGACCAGCAATTACAAGAAAATACTCTGATTTACAATGGAATTTAGCTATGAGGTTCTTTAAGTGGGAAGCTTTCCTCATGTCTCTAAGTGTTTATTAATAGTTCATTAGCTAAAAAAGAATTGAGGGAGCTTTTAAAAACTTAGAACTAAAGTATAATTATATTGATTCACTGGAGATTAAATATAAAACAAAGAGATACTATTTCTAAAGTGGTCAGTCAATGTCAGAAGAAGCAAATATTTTGACTTAGAATTCAGCATACAACCCAACTATAAATGGCTTAAACATAATAAGACTTTATTTTCTCATGGAAATAAAAAGTCCCAAGGTAATATTTATCTCCTCATTGACTTGACTTGGGTCAAATAACATCGTCCTTGCAGTCTCTCTTCTTCTATATGTTGGCTCCTTTCTCATCTTGTTGTAGCAAGATAGCTACAGAAGTTCCAGGCAACATCTGTTAACTCCAGGTGGGGAAAAAAATGTCTGTTTCCTAGCCACACCAGTCAAGCTCTAAGATTAGTTCTCATTGGTTCAGACTAGTTCTATGACTATACCTGCACCCAAGTATATCTCTGGCTTTTGTCTTACTTCCCAAAGAAATGAAGTGTGTTGATTTGCTCAGGTCTAAAGTCACATGCCCACCTCTGGAGCAGGAAATGGAATCAGCCTTGTTCAAAACACACTCTCTAAGTAGGGCAACTGAAGCTCTCCAGAGGGAAACTGAGGTGCTTTTTTACCAAAAGAAGGGGAAATGAATTTTGGGTAGCTACAAAAAAAAGAAAAAGAAAAAACAAGAATTCAACATATGTGTGAACATCCTGGGTTGCTGTTTTGGTGTAAAGCTACAACAAAGCAGGAGTCTCACACCTATACCTAGGACACATGCTTTCGGTGGAATGTTAGACCTTACTAAAGTACAGCTACCAGAACACTCTTCCCATGTAGCAGATGCTTCCAGTTGCCATTGGCATCTTTCACTACAAATCCCAAGCAGATAATTTATAGGCTAAATCTGTGTGTCCACACACACCTCCCTACCTTACCACCTACCTACCTTACCATCCCAAGCAGTGCAAATAAACAGTACTGACCTAGTTAGGAGGTAGAAAGACAAAGAGCAAAACCTTTGTTTTTTGAATGTTCCAAGATAGGAATGAGGAGAAAATGAGCTGGTCTTGTATGGGTTTTCCAAGGGTTCTGGGTCTAACATAACAGTAATTCAATTCAGGAAAAAAAAATGTAATTCTACGTTTTAGCCTTTTTTAAAATCAATGAGGCTACCAGTTCCCATTTCAGGAAAGGTATTTTAGGAAACTAAGCTTTGTAGGACAATCCTGCCACATACACGAATTACTGCAGAGATATGACTTAGGCTTCCAGAAGAGAAGAATGGCCCCTTGAAACCAAGTTAGAAAGACAAGTGGAGGTAAGTATATCTCTGGCTTTTGTCTTACTTCCCTCCTTTTCACTTCTTTTGTCTCCTAGTACAGAGTTTAGGTTGTTCTCACAAAGACTTCATTCAGTCTTATCTCAGCTTATTTTCTTGCCTAAAATAGAGCTGGTCTACACATTTCCAAGTCAAAGTCATTGACAGAGAAGTTATTCTGAATGTCAGATATTTCAGCAAACTACAGCATTTTAGAAAGACTTGAGTTTCCTCTAAGATGAATACAGAAATTTTTATCAAAGATACCACAATGCAGCATTGAGAACCAGTATTTTAGTTCTTGCCTAGACTCCTCTTAGAATGAGTTACATAAATTTATAAATTCTTTATCTTGATTCATTCTCTCATTCTTTATCACCTCTAAACACCATATTTGTTACCATCCTTTAACATGCCTATCTTGCCCCAACCTAGAAAGTTATTTTTCCCCATCCCTTATTCTAAATCCTAACCACATTGCTTCCTTCCCAATTATATCATCTTCTTTCCAGAACATTCTCTTCTGCACTAGTCACCTCCTCTCTGAAATCCCACAATACTTATCCACAGAATTACCCATATTAATGCTTAATCATTTAATGCTTTGTTTTGCTTCATGTTTCTTTTGTTTGTTTGCTTGTTTGTCTGTCTGTTTTTTCCTGTTTAGGATCTAAATTGCATACTCCTAAAGAAATAGGCCCATAATTTGGCAGCCCCTATGATATCTGGCTTATGGTAAGACCTTTTGCTAGAGTAACCCCAGTTCTTCCTTCAACTCTACAACAGTTTTCAAGTTGTGAGATTTCTCCAACCACTGATTTCTGGATTAATTTGTTTTCAGTAATATTCAAACTTCAATGTCATGAAGAACACTTGTCAAAAGACCCCTGTGTTTCAACAGATCTTCAGATTCAGCAAGATGCCTTTGTAAACAATTGCTCCAAGTGATTCTGAGGCAGGTAAGTCAAGACCAAATTCTGAGAAATGTTTTCAAAGAAACATTCCAAAGCTTCCAAAGAAGCTTTCCAATATATCCATGGCGATATATCAGGAAGTATGATCTCAAAAAATGGAAGCCTCTTTGCCTTTCTATACTAAATTTTTCTACTGCCACACTCAGCTACAGAGCCTCCAAAGGGATACCATAAGAAACAGACAAAAGAACCACAACTGGAAAAAGAAGAGACCTGTCAAGAATAGAAAGTTTGCAACACATGTCTGCTTCTACATCTATGGGTGATTGATTGGCCTACATTTCCGGCCCAGGTAAAACTTGCAGGTTGGTAATTCAACAGAGGTAAAGCCACACTGTTGGGTAGCTAATCAATTGTGCAAGGCTTTCATCATGATATACAAAGCACATCAATTGCAACCCCATGGCCATTGATTTATCTAGTAAAGTATGAAACATGATTACCTTCATCTGAAAGAGCAGGACGTTGAAAGAGTTTGATAGCTTATCTCATTCTCAGCAGCAGCCCATGAGACCCCCATGAGATTAATGACCCCCATAAGATCTTCAGTTTGTGATGATACAGGAACTGGGGCCAAGGAAGGCACCTGAGCTAGAGTGGGTATAGCAGCGTAATACATTAGGAGTAGGAGGGTCACCTGGTCTAGGTCTTTGATCTATAAAATCTTAAACAGAAAAGTTGTGATTGACAGTCTTCTACCTCACCCTTGGGCTCTGAAGGGACTTCTGTGTTATATGAGCACAAGAAATTAAAAGGAAAGGGAAAGGGACGAAGGAGGTGAGAGAAAACCTGAAGAATGTATTTTTTCAATGGAATATTTATTTGATTAATACCCTGTGATGACCATCCATATTTAATGAAACTTTGGCCTCAAAAACCTAGAGTTTTCTATAAGGAATCAGTTGGGCAGAAATGTGACAAATATGTAAAACAAACACAATAATGCAAACATAATCAGGGCAATATGTTTCAGAGGGGGGACAGTGCTCACGATATTGAAAATTTTAATTTCCTGTGCCTCCCAGCTGTAGAAAGGCAGAGCTGGCCCTTTGTGATAATCAGGCAGCTCTATTCACCTCTTTAGCTTATTTTTTCCCTCTAGGATAGGACAATGGAAATGGGAAGGTCAATTTTCTTTTTATCCCAAGAAGATTGAATTTTGTTAAACTAAAATGGGCTCTAGATAAGTAAAGGTCATTCCAGCCTTGGATCTTTTTCTTCATTAACAAAAATAATCAACAACAGTATTGCTGCTTCTAGGTCTTTTACCAAACAGAAATACTCGCAGATGACATCAGCAAAGCCCAGTGAGTCAGTCATGCATTACTTTACCAAAATTATAAATAGCCAAGGAGAAAACCAATTATTGCTATATCGATGCATATATATTTTTCATATAAAACATAGTAAATATATTTCATCTTGCTAAATATAATACTCTCAGGACTGAAGAAAGTGATCTTTCCATAAAGAACAATGGGACAGATTCTATTGTTCAAAGCTGCTTATTCAGCTGCATTGTGACCTTCATATCTGGAAGTATAAATAAAGTCACATGGCTTCTGAGACATGCTGTTCTACTTCTCTATTTACCAAAGACTTGAGCCATGTTAATGTCCTTTTAATAGCAGAAAAATGTGTGAGGTCTTCAGACAGATTGGCTAATAATTCTGTCAATAAATATAAGCTGGAAAAAGAAGGCAGAGTCAGGGAGACCAGCATGAAGACTATAATAATGGAGTAAGAAAGAGGTGAATGAGACTGGTTTTGTACCTAGCACCATGGAAGGAAGACAAATAAATAAACTTTATTAAAAATGAGGGAGGTCTGGGATCAAGATGGCTGACTCAAAACATCAGATACCCTCCCCAAAAAGAAAAACCAAATTATGAATGAATGATCACATCTTGAATAGGTATTGGAGAGAACAATAGAGCCCACCTGAGAAGTCATGGAAAACACCTGAGGCACAGAAGGAAAACAAAAGTCAGCAGCCAGCTCGCAAAAATTGACTGGGAGCCCCAAGGGGCTCACTATTACAGGAAAAGGGTAAGTGAGAGGACTTCGACAGTTCACATCTCCACCACAGACTGCTGCAATCTAAACTACAGAAGAACCTTCCTACTCACACAAACATTGACACTAGTGTGGGCAATGACCTGGATAACCTACAAGAGCATTGCACCAGAAAGGGTACTCACTTTGGGTTATTTACCTTCCTGAGACCTAAGCAGCTGCAGCAGGACACCATCATGAGCACAGCCATTTAGGGACTGCATGACACCCTGAGAGCCACAGCCCTCATATCTCCACATCCCAGGATCCCTCACTGTCGTCTCCCAGTATACACCTGAATGGCTACAGTGGTACAGTACTGACTGGACCTAGAGGTACTACAGTTTCTCCAGTAATCTAGCCCACAGGAAATCCTGCTAATCATGTAAAGGACAGCACACTTCACCAATAAGGTGACCCCTGGGACAAAGGAGAGCAAAGTGTACACTATGCAGAGCCCAAGAGCTCCCAATCTGGAGCTATGAAAAGAAATCCTGCCCCCAGCAATAACACAGATTCTGTGCTCAGGTTTGTAATCAGAGACTGTGAGATCCCCTCCCCACCTCTGCACACTGCTACAGCAGTTGCTGCTACTGGAACCCACGCAAGTGAGCCTGAGAGCTCATTGTCTGGGGCTAGGAACAGTGCTCACAAACAGAGAGCAGAACCCACTCTCTTCCTCTGTGCACTACTGCAGTCCCTGCTGCCAGCAGGGGCTACAGTGGAACAAGCCAGATAACTGACTGACCGGGGCTGTGAGTGGTCACTGCATTCTCACTGGCAGCATGGCCTTGATACTCAGGACCTTTCTCCATTTCAGCACAGTGCTAAGGGCAGACAAGGCTGAGAGCTGCATATCTAGGACTGTGGGACAACCCCACTTCACAGAAATTTCCAACACCAATGTGCACCAACAAAACCCAAAAGGTTATCCCACTACTGCTACGGCCATCCTCTACACTATGCCAGTCTCCCAGGTACCAGAGATTTCACTCACATTCCAGGGTCCATTGCTGCTTCTACTGGCATCTGAGAAAGCCACCTGGAGACCCAAGCACTAGCTCAGCAGGTCTTGCTAACACTGGTGCCAGTGTCCATCATCCTAGGACCCCAAAACAAGCATGCTTAGCCCACTACTGCCACCACTGGGGCCTGAAGACCGGCCCACCTGGCATTCTTGTCTCCAGCAAAACTTCACAAGAACTTTCACTAATAATCACACCCTATACCACCAACAAAATCACAGACATCACTGACAGTACTTACAGCCAAATAAATCATACAGAGACTACACTGCTCTGCATGCACTCAGAATCAAAGCCAAAGGGCCTTACCTTAATGTATAACCCCATTAATACATCTTCAGGAAAAAGTCCTCCCCTATGAAAGCAAATTTTAAAAAACGTAAGAAGTGACTATTCCACCAGATGGGCAAATATCAGCATAAGGATACAGGAAACATGAAAAAACAAAAAATATGACACCTCTAAAAGAACATAGTAATTCTCTAGCAACACATCCCAATCAAAAATAAATTTATGCAATCCTGGAAAAATAATTCAAAATTATGATACTGAAGAACCTCAGTGAGATACAAGAGAATTTTTAAAAGAAATATAAATAAATCAGAAAAATAATTCAGGATATGAATGAGAAATTTATCTAAGAGATAGATATTATAAAAAAACTAACAAAAATTCTTAAATTGAAGAATTTTTTGAATGAAATACAAAATACACTCAAAGCTTCAGCAACAGACTACATCAAGCAGAAGAAGGAATCTCAGAACTTAAAGACAGATCTTTTGAAATAATTCAGTCAGATAAAAATAAAGAAAAATAGAATAAAAAGAATGAATAAAGCACTTATGATATATGGCACACCATAAATTGATGAAATATACAAATTATCAATATACCTGAAGGCAAAGAGAAAAGAAAAGGGTTCGAAAAACTCCTTAATTAATAGTAGATAGAAAGTTCCCAAGACTAGAAAGAAATGTAGACATCTAGACACAGGAGGCCCAGTAATCTCCAAAGAGACACAATGCAAAAAGATATTCTCCACAGCACATTATAGTGAAACTGTCTAAAGTCAATGACAAAGAGAAAATTCTACAAACAAGAGAAAAGCACCTAGTTACCTATAAACACCCCTGTCATACTAACAGTGGACTTCTCAGCAGAAACGTTACGGCCAGGAAAAAAATGGGATAATATACCCAAAGTGCTAAAAGAGGAAAAAACTACCACCCAAGGATACTATATCCAGCAAAATTATCCCTTATAAATGAAGGAAAAATGAAGTATTTCCCAGACAAGCCAATGCTGAGGGAATTCATCACCACTAGACCAAGAAATACTCTAGGGAATCCTAAACCTAGAAGCAAAGGACAAATTTTACCATCACAGAGACACATGAAAGTATAAAACTAGCTGGGCTCGGTGGCTTAGCCTGTATTCCCATGCCTTTGGGAGGCTGAGGAGAGTGGATTGCCTGAGCCCAGGGGTTCGAGACCCACCTGGGAAGGCGAGACCTCATCTCTACAATAAATCAAAAAAATTAGCCGGGCATGGTAGCACGCGCCTGTA
>NW_007258155.1:53614-78225 GCF_000164805.1 Carlito syrichta | reverse complement strand
TCCAGCTACTCGGAAAGGCTGAGGCGGAAGGATCACCGGAGCCTAGCAGGTCGAGGCTGTGGTGGCCAAGAGCAGCCACTGCACTCCAGTCTGGGCGATAGAGTGAGACTCCAACTCAAAAAAAAAAAAAAGTATAAAACTCACTGGTAAAGCAAACACAGAAATGAAGAAGAGAAAGGACAAATGATACCACCACAGAAAACCAGCAAACCAGAGGACAAACAATAAGAGAAAAAGAAAGGAACAAATAAAGAATATACAAAATAAAGGAAAACAGTTAACAGTATGACAGGAACAAAGCCTCACATTTCAGTAATAACCTTGAATGTAAATGGATTGAATTCTCCATTTAAAAGTTATGCATTCGTTGAACATATAATAAAATGTGATGCAACTATATGCCACCTACAAGAAATGCACTTTACCTGTAATGATGCATATAGACTAAAAGTAAAGGGATGGAAAAGGATACTTCATGCAAACAGAAGCCAGAAATGAACAAGATAGCTATGCTTACGGGTGCTAAAATGGAGTGCATTCATTCATTTTGCATTGCTATAAAGGCATACTGATGCTGAGTAATGTATAAAGAAAAAAAGATGTATGTGGCTTACAGTTCTGCATGGCACTGGCAGCTTCTCAGCTTCTGGTGAGGCTTCAGGAAGCCTTTACTCATGGCAGAAGACAAGGAGAGCTGGCATATCACATGGCAAAAGCAGAAGCAAAAGAGAATTGAAGTGAGGTGCCAGGCTCTTTTAAACAACCAGCTCTTGCATGAACTAAGATAGCAAGAACTCACTCATTACTACAAGAATGGTACCAAGCCATTCATGAGGGATCCACTCTCATGACCCAAACCCCTCACACTAGGCTCCACTTCCAACATCGGGGATCACATTTAACATGAAACTTAAGGGGTCAAACATCCAAACTATATTACAGAATTTAAGTCAAAAACAGTAAAAAAAGACAATGAAGGTCATTTTAGAATGACAAAAGGAATGTCAAACAAGAGGATATAACAGTTATAAAACTAGAGTGCCCAGATTCATAATGCAAATATTAGTAAATATAAAGAAAGAGATAGACTCCAATACAATAATAGTAGGGAACTCAATATCTTACTCTCAGCATTAGAAAAACTATCTAGACAGAAAATCAACAAGGACATGTTGGACTTAAACTGTACTTTAGATCAAATGGACCTATAGACATATAGAACATTCAGTCACTGCTTTACTAGACTCTGGTGTGGTCATGTGCTCTTTGAGTTATGGCTGCCACCATGTTTCCTAAGCTTTGGTCCCCTCTCCTAACGTGGAGAGATGAACCAATATCTCTCTCTCTCTCTCTCTCTCTCTCTCTCTGGTTTACCTTCTAAATAAGCTATATTTCCCAATCTAACTTCAGTGCAATTCTTTGCATCTTTCATGCAGCATCAGATCACACACCAGATACCCACACTCCTGGACAGGTCTGACCTAACACTCTGGAGGCGCTCACTGGAAGTATAACCTAACATTTTTGGAGGTCTCACCAAGATGTGCCACACTCTTGTTCTCTCTCTCTGTGGAGAGAAACCAGGTGCTTGGGCCATTTTCTCTGCTACTCACTCTCACTCTTATTGCCCATGATGAGCTTCATCAAATGACCTCTCCATCACCTCAGCCTTGTCAGATATGAAACTACATCTCCATCAATGAGTCCATGTGCCATCTTTTCACAGCTAGAAAGTCAGAAAGCATGCCCGAGGAGGCTACTGTCTCACCTGTGTAAAACAGCCTTGCCACTGCCTGTGTAAAAGCACCCTAGCTACTGCATGTGTCTCTTTTACCAGCCTCCTTGAAACTGCTCTCAAGACCAATTCCTCTCCCCATGTACTGCCCTAATCCCTGCTAGGAGGTCTTTGAACATGACCTGAGAGTACACTGCCTCCCTTTAGGTAGCTTTGCTAGGGTCTAAGACCCTCTGCGGACTCTTGGTGTCAAGTCTCCGAATGCACATTGGAGGGGTCCTACTGCTGACCAGAAATGCTGCCTCTGGTGAAATAAGCAGCAAGGAGAACACCCTATTTGCCTAATTCTCACTCACACCCCCAGACTGATTCCACTGACCCCTGTTTGGGATGCTGGCTGAGGGCGTGGATGGATATTTTTTCTTTCACATCTCTCAGAGACCATTCTAAAGACCAATCCCTTTCTCCCTTTAGGACTCCTCATGGGAAACCCAAAATGGGTGGCTAAGGCCTTTCCCCATTGAAATGCATTCTAAAAGGCCTCAGGACCCTCTCACTAGAGAGGAGCATCTGCCCTAAGCATCTCCTCAATACCGGCTAGGCGACCAGGAGATGGGCCCAAGGTGGGTCTCTTGTCTCTGATACTCTCCTACAGCTTGACCTCAGTTGCCACCATGAGAGCAAAAGGTCTGAGGTTTTCAAAATGGTGTGCCGCCCAGACCCCTTGTTCTTCCCTTAAAACTCACACTCCTTCTTTACTTTATCTCCTTCCTGCTTCCTTCTAACAACTTAGACACTGACCCAGCTGGTTTAACTTCTCCTGTCTCTCATAATCTGCTTTGATTACTCTACCCTCCATCAGTATCCCCTTCTGCTCTTTCTTCTCATCCTCCACCTTTACCTGCAGAGGAGGGGCCAGCACCAAAATCCACAACTCCCAACCCAAGCTCCAGCCTCCCTCTTCTCCTGTCCCCCACTGCCTGATAACGCCCTGGCAGAAGCGCCTACTAGCTACAGCAAAGTCAAGCCATCCCTGCTGCTGCCCCCAAACTATGTGCACTGCCTCCTCCCTCATCTTTCTCTGCCACACATACAGGCTTAGCTGGTCTCCCCTCAGGGAGGTGGCCGAAACAAAAAGATATTAAAGTTCATGTTCCTTTTTCTATGATAAATCTCTCAAATCAGATCTAAACTGGGACTATCAACCCTCTTTCCAGACAAAAGTAAAGGGATTACATGTTAATCAATACTGTTAACTAACTGTAAAAGAGTAAAATCTTACTTCCAACTTTACCACATGCTGAAACATTCGTGCTAGCTAACACCAGTTTGTTATGTCAGGCTTGCCAAAGTGTTTTGGGAAGAAAGTTAAGTCACTTTTACTAAGCCTAGTTCTTCTACAGACAGACAAAGTTCTGGGTACTCTCTGTGACACAAGGAACACCAGACCTAATTACTCTCACCTAACTGTCCACACTTCACAACTGAGATTGCAATTTAATAATTTATAAAGTGTTTTAAACAGATCTGCCTGTTCATAATTAGAGATAAGTAAGGACAGATCATTTCACATCCACATGGCATTAGTGTAATTGATATTAATGGTAAATTCATAGAATATTTGCATAGCTTTGAGTGTTCATAGAATTCTTTTCATATATTTCTTTCCATAAACCATTCACATACCATCTTCAACATACTCATACCATTTTTTGACATGCTTAAACCTTCTATTTTTTGTCCTATGTTTTCCTTCCTTCAAGTAACCAGTCATTTTATTATAGCAAAAATGTACTATACAAGATGCTTTTCTATACATGCTTCCCCAATCAAAGGGAAGGATTAAAAGGATTCAACTACAAATGGCCAGTCGCCATTGCTTTACTAGACTCTGGTGTGGCCATGTGCTCTTTGAGCTATGGCCACCACCATATTTCCTAAGTTTTGGCCCCCTCTTCTACCTTGGAGAGGTGAATATCTCTATCTAGCTCTATCTTTCTCTCACTCTCTAATTTACTTTCTAAGTAAACTATATTTTCCAATCTAAAAAAAAAAAGAACATTTCATACAACTTCAGAATATACATTCTTCTCAACAACACATTGAATCTTCTCCAGAACTGACCATATATTAGTCCACAAAGCAGATTTCACAAATTTCTTTAAAAAAAGATCATATCAATTATCTTTTTAGATAACAATGGAATAAAACTTGAAATCAATACCAAGAGGAACTTTGGAAACTGTGCAAACACATGGAAGTTAAACCACATACTCTCAAATCACCACTGAATCAATAAATAAATAAAGATGAAAATCAAAATTTCTTGAAACAAATAAAGATACAACATACCAAAACCTATGAGACATGGTGAAAGTAGTGCTAAAAGGAAAGTTTAAAGCAATAAACACCTATGTTAAGAAAAACAAAGATTTCAAATAAATAAACAATGCACTTCAAGTAACTAGAAAAGCAAGAATAAACCAAAGTTAGCAGAAGAAAAATAATAAAGAATAGATGAAATAGATACTACAACAAAAATACAAAGAATCAAAGAGTTTAAAAAGTTGGTTCCTCAAAAAGTAAATGAAATTGACAAACCACTAACTGGACTAACCAACATGAGAGAAGACCCAAAAGAACAAAATCAAAAATGAAAAACAGACCTTATAACTGACATTACAAAAATATAAAAGATCATTGAGACTATTATAAATAATTATACACGAACAAACTGGAAGCCCAGAGGAAATGAGTAAACTCCTGGAAACATACTATCAAGACTAAATTTAGAATAAACAGAAAATCTTACCAGACCAATACTGAATAGCAATATTGAATCTGTATTAAAAGTTCTGCCTCCACGCTACCCCTAGTAAGGCCCAGGACTAGAGAGATTCATTGCTGAATTCCACCAAACATATAAAGAGGAACTAATACCAATCCTCTTCAAACAATTCCAAAAATCTGGAGAGGAGCTAATTCTCCCTTACTTGTTTACAAGGCCAGCTTTACCTTGCTTTGTAAACTAGATAAGGGACATACACACACAAAAAAAAGAAAGGCCAATACCCCTGATGAACATAGATGCAAAAATTTTCAGCAAAATACTGGCAAACTGAATCCAACAACACATCAAAAAGGTACTACACTATAATCAAGAAGGATTTGCCCTAGGGATGCAACAATGGTTCAGCATATACAAATCAATAAGCATTGTACATCACCTCAACAAAATGAAAGATAAAAGCCTCATAATCATCTCAGTAGATGCAGAAAAAGCATTTGACAAAATTCAAAACCACTTCATGATAAAAACTCTCAACAAACTAGACATAGAAGAATCATACTTCAAAATAATAAAGGCCATGTGTGACAAACCTACAGCAAACATCATACTGAATAAGGAAAAGTTAAAAACCTTTTCTCTGAGAACTGGAACAAGACAAAAATGCCCCTTTTACTATTCCTACTCAACATAGTACTGTAAGTCCTAGCCAGAGAACCAGGCAAGAAAAATAATAATAAAAGCCATCCAAACTGGAAAAGAGAAAGTCAAATTGTCCCTTCTTCCAGATGACATGAGCCTATCTAGAAAACCAAAAAAGTCCACCAAAAAAAATCTTAGAACTGGTAAACAAATTCAGTGAAATTGCAAGATACAAACTCAACATACAAAAGTCAGAAGCATATCTATACACCATTAATGAAATAGCCAAAAAAGAAATGAATTAGCTGAGAAAGAAACCAAGGAAACAATATTTACAATTTACAATAGTCATCAAAAAACTTAGGAATAAATTTCACCAAGGAGGAAAACAATCTCTACCAAAAAAAAACTACAAAACACTAATGAAAGAAGTTTAAAAGGACACAAACAAATGGAAAAATACCCCATGCTCATGGATTGGAAGAATTAATATCATTTAAATGACCATAATGCCTAATACAACCTACAGATTAAATATAATCTCTATTAAAATACCAACATCTTTTTTTATAAAAATTGGAAAAAAATCTAATATTTTTATGGAACTAAAAAAGAACCAGACTAGCCAAAGAAATTTTGAGCTTAAAGAACAAAGCTGGAGGCATCACACTTACTGACTTCAAAATTTATTTCAAGACTGTAGCAGCCAAAATACCATGGTATTGGTGTACAAATAGACAAATGAAGCAGAATAGAGAACCCAGAAATAATTGCACATATTTACAGCCAACTGACTTTCAACAAAGCCACCAAGAATGTACACTGGGGAAAGGATGCCCTCTTCAATAAATGATACTGGAACAATTGATAGGCAGATACAGAAGAATAAAACTAAACCCTTATCTCTCATTATGTACAAAAATCAACTTAAGACAGATTAAATACTGAAAACATAAGATGCAAAACTACAAAACTACTAGTAGAAAATATAGGGAAAACTCTTCATGACATTGGTCTACATAAACATTTTATGACTAAGACCTCGAAAGCAGAGGCAACAAGCAAAAATAGACAAGTGGGACTAAATTAAACTAAAAAGCTTCTACACAGCAAAAGAAATAATCAACAGAGTGAAGAGACAACCTCATGAATAGAAAAATATATTTGCAAATTATTCATACCACAGGGGTCTAATATCCAGAATATATAAAGAACACAAACAACTCAACAGTAAAAAGTAATAACAATAATCCTATTGTGAGCAAAGGACATGAATAGACATTTCTCAAAATGGCCAATAAGTGCATGAAAGAAATACTCAACATCACTAATCACCGGAGAAATGCAAATCAAAACTAAAATGAAGTATCCTCTCACCCTAACTTGAATGACTATTATTAAAAAGACAAAACAAAAAATAACAAATGCTGGCAAGAATGTGAATAAAATGGAAGTCATATACTGTTGGTGGGAATATAAATTAGTAAAGCCACTATGGAAAATAGTGTGGAGATTTCTCAAAAAGTAGAATTACCATACAATTCAGCAATTCCACTACCGTGGAGCTATCCAAAGAAAATAAATCATTATGTAAAAAAGGTACCTGTACTTGTGTGTTCATTGCAGCACTAATCACAATATGAAAATAACAAAACAACCTAAGGTCCCATCAATGACTGGATTTTTTTAATGTGGTATATATACACCATGGAATATTCTGCAGACACAAAAAAGAATAAAATAATGTCCTTTTGCATTAACCTGGATAGATATTTGCACTAGTATGTTTGTTGCAGCATATTCACAATACCAAAAATATGGAATCAACCTAAGTGTCCATCAATGGACAAATGAATACAGACATTGTGAGATAGATAGATAGATAGATAGATAGATAGATAGATAGATAGATAGATAGATATACACATACACACATGCACATAAACACACACACAAGAGAATACAATTCAGTCATAAGAAAGTATGAAATCATGTCATTTGCAGCAACAGGGTTGGAACTGGAAGTTATTATGTTAAATGAAATAAGCCAGGACATTAAAACAAATACTGCCTGTTCTCACTCATATGTGGGAACTAAAAAAATTGTTCTCATGGACATAGAGAATAGTACAATAGATACCAGAGACTTGGAAGGGTGTGTTAGGGGGTGAATATGAAGAGAGATCAGTTATAGATACAAATACACTGTTAGATAGAATAAATAAGTTATAATGTTTGAAAGACAACTAGGATGACTACAGTTAAAAACAATATCATGTATTGTTAAGAGAGGACTGAAAATGATACCAACACATAAAAATGATAAACACTAAAGGTGATGGATATACCAACAATCCTTGATGATTATATATCTATCATTATATCATCGATCATTAACTTGATCTTCATACATTCTATGTATGTAACAAATATGTACTCCATAAATATGTACTCCATAAATATATGAAATATTATATACCAGTTTTAATGACCATGAAGTAGTGGAAGTTTATTGAATAGAGACTCAGCAAACATTTGCTAAACTGAATAGAATTTGACCATTCATTGGGTAAAGAAGAAGCTAATGCTAATTTTTTAAGTTTGACGTTGGTTTGGTTTGTATGACTGTAATATTAATGGCAGGAGACACAAGGGAAAGTTTTAGTTTAGGGGTAGGTGGACACCAAAGTTTGGTTTTTACTAACTGGTTTCCCCAGTAGTTGCTATTATGGCTGCAAATCAAAGGAGAAAAATATGTGAGATGACAAGAAACTATAAATTGTGAGACATCATTATCATTTCAACCAACACTTTAGAAATGTCATATAAATATGCTTTCCATATTTTAAAAGTTTGGAAAAAAAAATAATATACTAAGTTCTTTTAAATGTGTGAACTAAAAATCCAAGGATGTAATCTGATGGATGCTAAAGTAGAAATAAAAATAAAGCACAGCTTTTATGTAGACTAATGGATAATTGTCATTATCATTTTTTCCAGACAACGAAATGATTTTCAAGAAGAAGAAAATGAGATTTATGGATCATTTCAAGTCCAGTTAGGAAAATAGAAACCATATTCAGTTTCAATTGAATGAATTTAACAAAAGAAATTGGTAAAGTTATTACAAAGTCTTCAAGTAAGGGAAAACTGGACTCCTTAGCTAGAAAGCAAGACCACATCTCTAGCAAGGGAGGCTCAGAGAGACCAGGGGATTGAGATTCTAAGCTTCATCTCTGTCCGCCGAAATGTCTCCTTTCCAGTTCTCAGTCTCTTCGTTTTTCTAAATCACAGCTCTTTCTTGATTTAGTGAGGATGTGGATTCAACTTAATCTGTAATTCTACAACATATAGCACAATTAAATTTGGGGTGTTATTTTTAATGATGTTATTTTCAATGAGGTCCAGCTATAAGAAGGAAAAAATTGTTTTTGGGCTCTCGTTTGTGTGCATACATGTGTGTATGTTTCTAGTAAATATTTGGACTTAATCATGCACATATTTACCTTAGATTATTTTTATCTTTCTTTTTTTAGAAAATTGCTTTGATTAAAAATGTGGTTCAATATAATAAATAATTATACAAAAAGATATCAAACAAAAAAACTGTGAGATTGTGGGAGTTATTGATATTAGCTTAAAACAAATTTTTATTTTTCTAAAAGAATTCATAATTTATAAGAAAATAGTGCATTAGAACCCAAATACACTAAACTATTCGATTTGTTTATAGATAAAAGAGACTTTTGAAATTCCTCACTTGGATGTTTTACTGCTTTTACCATCGAGTTTATCCTGGTGGTAGTAAAATATTTTTACATCAATAGTAGCTTGAGTCTCCCTACACAGCTGGTGTATGGAATCAGGAAGAGAAAGGTATTGGACATGTTACTGCATGAGTTAATTACTCTATGTTACCCCTGTTCTCTGGAATCCAGTCAAAGTAGGATTGGTCTGGAAAGGGTGTAAGGTAAAGTAATAGAAGGGAAGCAAGAATGAGAAAGAAAAAAAATCTAGATTTTGAGAATCAAACCACAAACTGGTAACACCAAATCTAGGTTGCATGCAAGTTCTTCTTATTTAACAATTACACCAGGAATTGCTATGAAATCCTAAACAGAAGAGAGAGTTCCCAGAGTTCAGATTCCCTTTGGCTTTGCTGCCACTGCCCACTCCTAGCATTTGCCTTCACAGTCCCAGGATTTCCAAAATGATTCAAATGTGAATATATGGTCAGTGCTCTCATGGAGCTTATAGCTCAGTAGAGGAGATATAAATAACCAGATGATTACAGTATTGATATAAAAATCACAATTATTATGTGGAATATGATGAAGAAGTTCAAGGAATTATGGAAACTTGTAAATGGGGAATTTTACCTAGACCAGGGAGCTAGGGAGGCTCACAGTCAATCCCAGACACAGGAGCAGCTTCAAATGAGCCAGCTCAGTAACCCCTTGCTGTCCAAAGTGAGCAGGCAAAAGGGCTCATGCCACAGGTAAACGATGATGTAAAGCACTTGACCAAGAAAGAAGGTAAGTTACAAGGGTGCATTGCAACTAATGCCTACTTTCTCTCCTTATATACAGCTGCGGGATGGGGCAAGGAATTTACTGTGCCTTTGTAATAAATAACTTACTGACCTATATATGACTTTCAGCAGATAGGCGGTATTTTCTGTTTTGCTTGGCCTGCACTGACAAACGTAGAACTTAGTATCTTGACATATCATTAAAAATAAAGGTAAGAGAAGACTGTAGTTGGAAGGATTGAATGTAAGCTATAAGAGAGCAGGCTCTATACAATTATTGTCACTATTTGAGACTTTTTATAATGTGCTCTTCATTTCTGTCACAATCAGCTATAGAAAACATGGCTCAGTTTAGTAAAAGCCTTTCTTATATGACAACAACATTTCAAAAAAATTTAAAAGAGAAACTAAAATCCTCTTTTATCTTGAAGTATGACCTATAAATATGTCTAGATTTCTATCATAAGCACAATAATCCAGAAATGATCATTCTGCTGAAAGCTTTATTTTTGTCTAATGTTTTCTTTTCTTCCATCATAAACAAATATAAGCGATAAACCCTCTGTCACAGGAGAAATGACCCCACTCTTCATGGTTTGTTTTATAACCCTCCACTATCATCCTCAATTCATGTCCTGACATGTGATGTATTCCCAAAGACATAGTTATAACAGTGTTTTTGTTCATCCATCAGTCAATGACACATGAGCCACTAACTGGCTTAATTCATCCTCTATTTTCCCTGGACATAATCTGGACTGTTACATTTGCCACATTCAATAATTAGCATATTAATAGAAATGTCAACATGAACTGCATTATGGGGGAAGATTACCCAAAACAAAATTACCATCATTTAAAATAAAGAATCATATGCATAAGAATGGGGAGAGCTGCTCTGAGGGAACATTGGGAGCATCCCCACTGCAAAATGAAAATCTAAATTTACACTAGTTAGTCCACATTTTTCTGAGCACTGTGGCTATTCACAGACTAATGGGAGTCTTTGTATTTCCAAGGGATTCACTTCAGGCTTCTCTCAATTAGCGAGTTTTCCTGGATTATAAAAGGAGTTCAGCTTATAAAACCTACACTACTTTATCCGCATGATTTTCAGCATGGCTCCTCAGTTCGTAATAGGGAATTGTGCAAAGTGACTCCCATTCAATGAATACAAGATGGAAAGGAGGAAGATAGAGTAACTTTACTATATAGGAACCTGACAACTCATGAAAAAAAAGAAGTCAGACATACCCAACTGAGGAACATTCTACAAAATTCTGACCAATACACCCCCAAAATATTCAAGGTCAACAAAAACATGGAAAGTCTGAAAAACCAGCCAAGAGGAGCAAAAAAAGATAATGACAACTAAATATAATATCAAATCTACAATGGATGTTGAACAGTAAAAGGACATTAGAAAAAAACTGAGGAAATATTAATAAACTTATGGTATTTAGTGTATCAATATAGTGTATCAATCTTGGTTCACTAACTGCAACAAATATACCATAATAAAGTAAGAAGTTAGTATTAATATGAGAAACCAGGTGTGAGATATATGGAAACTCTGCACTATTTTTGCAATGTTTCTATAAGTCTAAAACTTCTTTTTTAAAAAAATGTATTTAAAAATTGTTTTTTTCTAACTTAACTGTTTTTGACTTTGCAGGACTGTAGTTGATTAAAGCTAGAGAGAATTGGGTGAATTGGGTACCACCTGTGGCCCAGCAGGGCCTCTCCTCCAAAAGAAGTCCTATAAATTCGTAAACATTCTTTTATTCACAGGCCTGGGAAGTATGAGGTTAATGGGAAGCCCCAGAAAGATGTCTTCCAATTCCCTTCCTGGGTGTCAGTATTTTATAGCTGCTGTTCCACCTGGAATGGCTCTTGACAGAGGGGAAATTAATGAACATGGCAAATACAATCAAAAGCAGCCCTGAGGCCAGGAAAGGCTTTCTACCCACCCAAGAGTGTGTTGTCTGAGGTTTCTTGAGATTTATTTTCTTTGTTTAGTTGCCATTCCTTGAAAATGATGGCAGATATTACTCATCAAAGACTGTGCAACCATCAGATCAGGATACTGTCCCTCTTGAAAGATAGTGTTCCCCTGCTAGGGGAGCCAGAGTAAATGAAGGTCAGGAGCGAGAGAAGTGCTCTCCCAGCCTGGTCACTGCTGCTCATGGGAGGATAAACCTGTGCATCTGACAATCCATTGTTTCATCTATAGTAACATGCAGGTGGGGAGTCTACAAATCTTTCTGTTGTACTTCCAAAGAAAGGTTGGTTTCCATTAATATCATGATTTAAAATAGCAGATCTTAGCTTTGCCACTTTATTGTCACTCTCTACAACTTAATCGTGTGCCATATTAATTTAGGGCCTCCATGTGCTGTATTATAGGGAGTACAAAACACAAGGAACCTTGGTGGTCCAGAAACATCTAACTGCATCCCAGATTCAGTTTATTCCTTTGAACCCAAAGCCACTGCACCCAGCAGTGACTAAACCATCTCTGCTCTAAATGAGATGCAACTCTGTGTTCTGTGATCACTAGAGAGGCTCTGTCGGGGGTTACCTAACCTTTGGCATGGGACGTCTGGGTCCACTGCCTTATAGCCAGCTTGCTACCCCACCCAACCCTCTTGTGCAGCAGTCTGACTTGGCAAGTGTCTTAGTCTTCTCAGACTGCCATAACAATATGTGTGTGTGACTGAGATAAGAGTCACTTATTTTCTCACAGTTCTGGAGACTAAAAGTTTAAAATCAAGGTGCTCCAAGTTGGTATCTGGTTAAGGCCTCTCCTCCTGACTTAAAGACATCTGTTTTCTTGTTGTGTCCTCACATGGCCTTCCCTCTGAGCATGAGAGAGATCTCTGGTGTCTATTCCTCTCATGGGATTAGGTCTCAACACTTATGACCTTATTTAACCTTAATTATCTCCTTAAGGGACCTGTCTCCAAATAGAGTCACATTGGAAGTCAGGGTTTCAACATATGAATTGGCAAGGGATACAATTCTGTCCATAACAACATGGAAACATAAGACAAGTAATTTAGATAATAAAGTAGAAAAAGCACTAGGTTTAGAGTCAGAAAATTGAGTTTGAAACCAAGCTTACTAGAAAGATCACAGAATATAGGCCATTTTCTTCCCCAGTATCATTTTCCTAATATAAAAAATGGGAATAAAAACAATATCTATAAAATCCGAATTAGAGTTGTCACAAAGGTGAAATGTGACATTGCCTGTGAAAATGCATTGTGGTTGTTGGGGTTCCTCAATTATAACTATGGGCCCACTGATTCTAGAACTAAGTGCTGCAAAAGTAAATGACTCAGATGACGGAGGCAACACACTCCAGTGGCATCTCAATCCAGTATAAACAGGGCAATCTCAGGCATCCCCAAGTGTCTCTGCAGCCCCAGACGAATGCAAGCTGCTGTCCCTATCTGAGCAGGTTTCTGATACAAAGTTCAGTCAGGTAACATCTGTACCCTGGGGCATTTATGCTACTCATAAAATGAATTTAGTAATTTTTTTTATTTTATTTTAAAGATGTGGAGTACAATTCAGGATTAGATATACAAGTGGTCATTGTACAGGTAAAGTTTGAAATTAAGTTGAAGCAATTGAAGGCTACTAACTGTCTGGATCCAATCTCTAAAAACTGAGACTTCTACTTAAAAGATTTATTAGAAAATGGATTGAATGCCCCAGTGGTCAATATTTTTGCTTTGTATCAATAAATCAGAATATGAAAGATAGCCTCTCTTTGATCCAAGCAACCCTCTTTTATTCCTAAGGCCATGTTGTTATCCTTATCAGAGGCAAAGCCAAGAGCTTACCTGAGGCCTCCTGTTTTACAATTGGTCCAAGTATCCAAAACAGCATTGAGCCCCAGCTGTGTTCCAAGAAGACATCAGAGAACACAGTCAGATATTGTTCCTGCCATCATGGAGCTGACACTCACAGAGGAGAGAGGCATTAATCAAATCATCACACACATTTTAAAATACAAGTATTACTCTCAGAGGTATAGGGTGTCATGAGAGGTCAAGGTGAGTGACTCTGAGGGACATACGAAGCTGCATGACCCAGGATCTGGAGGATGAGCACCTGTTAACTTGTAGGTCATTAGGGCAGGGAGACGAAACTGGATCCTGTTACAATGGCAGGAGGGAATGTGGCAAGTGTGATGGGCATAAAGCAGAATTGTGTGATGGGTGTACTTGAAGCAAAGAGAGACAGGGGAGTGTGGTATGAGATGAAACTGGAGAGATCAGAAGAGAAAAAAACTGCACGCTTATAAGACATATTACAAATTTTTATTTTCCTAAGAGCAATGAGAAACCACTGAAGTGCTTTGAGCTGGGGAAAGGAGAATTATGTAATCAGATTTGCTTTTTAGGGTAGATCCTATTGGTTATAATATAGGAAACTACTTAGATGGAGGAAACAAAGATTGACAAGACTCATATCAGGAGACTCTGGAAACTGTTCAACCCAGAGTCCATAGGTAGATATTCATTGATTCATGCATCACATATTTACTGAGTTCATCTATATACCAGGTTCTGTGCCAAGGGCCAGAGATGGACAGAGGTAGAGAGATCCGAGCAACAGTAAGAGACAACCTGCTGATGAATTGAACATAAAGTACAAGAAGAGGAAGCTGTTGAGAAAATGTTTTAAGTTTCTCCTTCATCAAATTTGGAATGGATAGTGGAGCTGAGTGTTTGGGGAAGAAAACTGATCATTTGGACCTGAACATTTTGAATTGGTGAGGTCTTTGATATGTTCTGTGGAGATAGTGAGTAAGCAAGTTAGGGGAGTCCCCATTTCAGAGTAGTAAGAGAGATAAAAGGATAACCAGGACTGTGTGGAGTCATGGAAACTAAGAACAGAAGAAATTGGTCAACATTGGAAAATTCTGCCAACGGGTCAAGGAAGAGGACTAAGAAATATTCATTTCTTCCAGAACATGGAGATCACTGATTACATTAGTGAGAACAACTAGATTAGTGTGAAGGAACAGTGGTAGAGAACATTCTCTAGAGACATTTGGCTATGAAGAAGAGGGAGAAGATGCAGGGTGTGCATTTGAGTAATTGTCCCACTACAAAGCATATCTCTGCTTTGGCTCTGACATCCTAGCATCTAACTCTATCATCTGTGCTTCACCAAAGAAGCATAGGAACTCAGACTTCAAGTTGTCACAGGGGAGCCCTGTGGCTCAGCTCACAGCAGCCACCCTGACTTTGAAATGAAGTGAAAACACTGCATCTTTCAAGTCATTTCAGGGAAAAAGACTCCAGGAAGGCCAGGGCCTACAGTTAGGAAGCTATTTGAAAGGGTTCTAAGGATAGGAAGAAAGTATTTGCCAGCCAACATAAGGTTTGTGTCTTTATTAACAAAATCACTGCTCTGGGTAATGTTTCAATATGAGCAAATGTTTCTGTTAATGTAGTTGCATTCACAAGTAACAAATCTACTATTTTTACATGGCAAGCAATAGTGACAGATCTATGTCCCTACATACCTCATTTCCTTAACTGAAGCTGTCTATTTCCTTAAGCATTAACTCACTGAATCCTGCCACTTAGATAAATTGCCTAAAGCAGATATATATTCCTCATGATTCCACAAACTTTGCTTCTCTATAGCTTCTTTTTGTTTTATTGCATGAGCTTTATGGTAGTAAAAGGTTGCAAACTGTCATTTGTCACTTTTTGGTGGCAGTAATTTAGCACCTAATGAGCAAAACTCACAAGCACGCTAGGAAGTGCAGAAGCTCAGGAGATAATGCTGGAGGCGCAAATAGAAGAGACTTTATGAAGAGAGTAATTGTGACTCAGATGTGGAAATCAGTCTGAAAAAACAGGCTCCAGAGTGTGCTTGGGAAGAAAATACGAGGAAGAAACTTGAAAGGCAGGTTATTGATGGATGTAGACTAGACTAAAGAGAGGCAGCTGATGTCATGGTGGTAGTAGGAACAACACAATAATCATATTAGTGATAGTAGCCCTCATTTATCAAATGCTATGTACTGTGGTCTCATGCACTGCATCAAGGGTTTTTCAATATGACCTTATCTGATCATTACAGCAATCCCATGGATTGCTCAAATAATCCAATGCTCTGAACTTCAGTTTACAAGATAGAAATTATACGAATGAACCCCAAAAGCACAGGCAACAAAAACAAAAAATAGAGCAATGGGATTACATGAAACTAAAACACTTCGGCACAGCAAAGGAAACTACCAATAGAGTGAAGAAACAATCTGTGGATTGGAATAAAATATTGGTAGACCATATATCTGAAAAGGATTAATATTCAAAATACATAGAGAACTTAAACAACTCAATAACAAAATTAATAATAATAACCTGGTATAAAAATAGGCAGAAGACTTATATAGACCCTTCTTAAAAGAAGACATACAAATGGGCAATAGGTCCATACACATCTCAGAGATATCATGGGTTCAGTTCAAGACCACCACAATAAAATGAATATCACAATAAAGTGAGTTACACAGATGTGTTGTTTCCCAGCACATAGAAAAGTTATGTTTATACCACATTGTAGTTTAGTAAGTATGCAATAGTATTATGTCGTTTAAAAATGTAATATCTTAATTAAAAATACTTAGCTGCTAAAAATGCTAGCAATCATCTGAGCCTCCATAAGTCATAGTTTTTTGCTAGTGGAGGGTCTTGCCTTGATGTTCATGGCTGCTGACTGATCAGAGTGGTACTTGCTGAAGGTTGGGATGGCTGTAGCAATTTTCTAAAATAAGACAATAAAGTTTGCTGCATCAATTAACTTTATCATGAAAGATTTCTCTATATCATGCAATGCTGTTCAATAGCATTTGACACACAGTGGAACCTCTTTTAAGATTAGAGTTATGCCTCTCAAGCCCTGCTGCTGCTTTTTCAATGAAGTTTATGTAATATTCTAAATCTTTTGTTGTCATCTCAACAATGTTCACCGCGTTTCACCAGGAGTATATTTCATTAAACAATAACTTTTTTTGGTTCATCCATAAGAAGCAACTCATGCATTTTATCATGAGATTACAGCAACCTAATAACATCTTTAGGTTCCACTTTTAATTCTAGTTCTCTGACTATTTCCACCATATCTGCAGTTACCTCCTCCACTGAAGTCTTAAGCCCCTCCAAGTCATCTATGAGAATTAGAACTAATTTCTTCCAAATTCCTGTTAATATCAATATTTTGAATTTCTCCCATGAATCACAAATATTCTAAATGACATCTAAAATGATGAATTTTTTCCAGAAGGATTTCAATTTACTTTTTTCGATCTGTCAGAGAAATTATTATATATGGTGGCTATATCCTTATCAAATATATTCCTTAAATAATAAGACTTAAAAGTTGAAATGACTCTTCAATTCATGGGCTGAAGAATAGATGCTGGGTTAGCAGGCATGAAAATAGCATTTATCTCCTTGCACATCTCCACTAGAGCTCTATAATGGCCAGGTGCGTTGCCAATGAGCAGTAATATTTTGAAATGAATCTTTTTCTGAGCAATAGATCTCAACAATGGGCTTTAAAATATACAGTAAATCATGCTGTAAACAAATGTGCTGTTATCCAGTCTTTATTGTTCCATTTCAAGAGCACAGGAAGAGTTGATTCAGTATAATTCTTAAGGGCCGTAGGATTTAGGAAATGGTAAATGAGTACTGCTTCAACTTAAAGTCATCAGCAGCATTAGCCTCTAACAAGAAAGTCAGCCTGTCCTTTGAAGCTTTGAAGGCAGGCCTTGACTTCTCCTTTTCAGCTATGAATGTCCTAAATGGCATCTTCTTTCAATTGAAAGCTGTTTCATCTCCATTAAAAATCTACTGTTTAGCATAGTCACCTTCATCAATAATCTCAGCTAGATCTTCTGGATAACTTGCTGCGTCTTCTACATCAGTACTTGCTGCTTCACCTTGCACTGTAATTATGGAGATGGTTTCTTTCCTTAAACCCCATGAACCAACCTCTTTCAGCTTCAAACATTTCTCCTGCAACTTTCTCACCTCTCTCAGTCTTCATAGACTTGAAGTGAGTTAGACTCACTTGCTGTGAATTAGACTTTTGCTTAAGGGAATGTTGTATCTAGTTTGATCTTCTAGCCAGACCACTAAAACTTTCTCCTTATCAGCAATAAGGCTGTTTCACTTTCTTATTATTTATGTGTTCACTGGAGTAACACATTTAATTTCCTTCAAGAACTTTTCCTTTTTATTCGCAACTATTTGGAGTAAGAGGTCTAACTTTGGGCCTATCTAGGCTGTGGCATGCTTCCCTCACTAAGCTTAATTATTTCTATCATTTCCATGTATATTTTTTAGTTAAAATTAAAGATATACTCTTCATTTCACTTGCACATTTAGTTAAAATTAAAGATATACTCTTCATTTCACTTGCACATTTAGAGGCCATTGTAGAGTTAAGGGTCCTAATTAGGGAAGCCTGAGGAGAGGGAGAAAGATCAGGGAATGGTCAGTCAATGGTACAGCCTGAATGTAAACAACATTTATCAACTAAGTTCCCAGTCTTATATGGGAGAAGTTTGTGGTGTCCCAAAACGACTACAACAGTAACATCAAAGATCACTATCCACAGATCACCACAATGAATATAATGATGATAATTTTTGAAATATTATGAGAGTTTCCAAAATATGACCCAAAGACACGAAGTTAGCACCAGTAGACTTACTTGATTCAGGGTGGCCACAAACCCTCAGTTTGTTTAAAAAAAAAAAAAATTGCAAAGTGCAATAGAATGAGGTATGCCTGTATATTTTTTAAACACTCCACAACACTAATTATTAAATAAATGTAAATTAAAACCATAATGAGATACCACCACATACCTGTTAGAATGGCTATTATAAACAAATAAAAAATAAATGTTGGCGAGTATGTGGAGAAAGTGGAACCATGGTACACTTGGTGGGAATGTAAATTAGTATAGCCATTATGAAAAACAGTATGAAAGTGACACAAAAAAGTAAAAATAGAACTACTATATAACTCAGCAATCCTACTACTGGATACATATTCAAAGGATATGAAATAAGTAGATCAAAGAGATATATGCACACTCATGTTCATTCCAGCATTAGTCACAATAGCCAAGATACAGAATCAAACTAAGTGTCCATCAACAGATGAATGGATAAAGAGAATATGATATAGAAACACAATGGAATACTATTCAGCCTTTAAAAAAGCAAATACTGTTATTTGCAACAACAAACATGGAGGACATTAAGTGAAATAAGCTAGGCACAGAAAGACAAATACCACATGCCTCACTTATATATGGAATCTAAAAAGGTCAAACTCTCAAAGTAGAATAATGGCTACCAGGAGCTTTGGGGTAGTGGGTGGGAAGGATTGGGGAGATGTTGGTCAAATGATTCAAAATTTTGGTTAGATAGAAAGAATAAGTTCAAGGAATTCATTGTGTGACGTGGTGACTATAGTAAATAACAATATACTGTATGCTTAAAAATTGCTAAGAGAAGATCTGAAGTGTTCTTACCACAAAAAAAAGTATCTGAGGTAATGGATATGTAAATTAGTCATTCTACAATGCACACATATATCAAAATATAACATTACACACCATAAATATGTATAATATTTGTTGGTCAATTATAAAGATTTTTATAAAGGTTATTAAAATGCAAGAAGAAAAAGAAATTGTAATAATGACTAAGGCCACAAAAATAACTTCAAGTGTCAGAGACAGATTTTAAACCCAGGACCATGTGACTCACGAGAACTAATTTTTAACAGTTGTGCCACAGACTAGACTAGAATAAAGAGATGTGGGATTTTTTCACCATGTGGCTACAAATTAACTATGTGACTCAGAACCAGAAAGGTGAAACAACTTTCTCTAGTTACACATCCATAGAATGAGGAGGTTGGACTAGGTGAATTCTCTACTCCTCTCTATATTTAACTCTACTATTCTCATTGGACTCCCTGACAAGTAATTACCTGAATTATTGTTTGAAAACCTCTAGCTTTTAAGAGTAGCCTACACTACTTTAAGAATAGGAATAACAGCCTTTAAGCTATCCAAAATTTTAAAAGATACAGGGGAAAAAAAGAATAGGAAAAAAGTTTGTGCTAGAAGCACTGAAATTTTAGTTGTGCTTACCCATCCTCTCATCTCAGGTCTAGCCACTGACAACAGGCAGTTAAAAACATACCCAGATAAACATGGTATTGATTTCTGTGCCAACTTTATCCTGGTAAAACAAAAATGGAGAATGCTTTCTGACCCACCATCTCTCCTTTTGCTTTTTATATTATGTTAACTGCTTTATTTAGGTAAATTTCACATAAAATAAATGATACATATTTAAATTTGAAATGTTTTGATATATGCACACTTCCATTATATCATCAACACTCTCAAGACAATGAATATGTGCATCCTCCACAAAAGTTTCCCTGTAGCGCTTCGTCATTTCTCCCTGCCTTCCTTTCCATCCTTCTTTCCCATCTACTCCAGGCAACCACCCATCTGCTTCCTGTCACTATAGTTTATATTTTCTAGAATGTCATATTAATGGAGTTATATAGATACTCTTTTTGTCTGGCCTCTTTCACTTAGTGAAATTATTTTGAGATCCATCCATGTTGCCTGTATCAATACTTCATTCTTTTTCCCCCCCTGGGCATTCCATCATATACTGCTATATGTTGTTTATATATTCAGCTGTTGTAGAGCATTTAGGTTGTTTCCAACTTTTGGCTATTAAAAATAAAATTGCTATGAACATTTGCACAGAAGTCGGATGCTTTCACAACTAGGGGTAAAACAGTTGAATTTTGTATAGACGTAGATTTAATTTTTTTTAGAAACTGTCAAACTATTTTCCAAAGTATGTGTGCAATATTACATTACCAACATCAGGGCATGAAACTTCCCACTCCCCTACATCCTCAGCAACACTTGATATGATCAGGTTTTCTTTTATTGTAGCAGTTCTCATAAGTAGTACATCATTGAGGTTTTTAACTTACATTTCCATATGACTAATGAGCATCTTTTTGTATCATTATTTTACATCTATATATCTTCTTTGGTGAAATGTCTATTTATATTTTTAACCATTTTTAAATTTTGTTTGTTTGTCTACTTATTATTGGGTTTTGAGGGTTCTTTATATATTCCAGATTTTTAAATGCCCTATCAGATATATGATTTGCAAATATTTTTCCCAGTCAGTGGTTTGTCATTTTATTCCATCAATAGGTTCCTTCAAAAGCAGATATGGTGAGCACCCGACCCTGTTCTATGGCGGCATTTTGGGAGCATCCACATTCCTGGAGTACTGACTACCAGCCACCTGACCCATGGTATTTTGATATAACAGTGGAGTTGACCAGTGCATGCCCACACCAGTCACAGCAAAGGTCCAGGTGCTGCCACATAGCCACAGTTCCTCAAGGTTTCTTCTAAGTTTATACATGGGATGAGAGAAAAATCTACATAAATAAGGAAAAACCAAAAGAAGAATATGGGTCTCTCCCAGACCCCTGGGAGGGCAGACACTGAGAAAACTGACTTTGGAATGCAAACAATGAAGAGCCCCCAGAAAGACTGGTCTCAGACTACAAGCCTAGATATCAAGACATTAATGGAGAGATTAAAAAGAATTGAGGAGACTCAAGAAGAAACTAGAAAGGAGCTGATATCTGAGATAACAGTAATAAAGAATACTGTGAATGAAATAAATAACAAACTGATAAGCATGGAAAGCAGAATTACCCAAGTAGAAGAAAGAATTTCAAAGCTTGAGGACTAAAATATAGAAATAACCCAAACTCTCAAAAACACAGAAAACAAGCTCAAAAAGACAGAAAAAAACCTTCAAGAGATGAGCAATTACTTCAAGAGACCGAACCTAAGAGTAATTGGCCTTACTGAGGCAGAAAGATAGACAGAGACCACACTGTAACAAGCCTTCCATGAGATCATTCAAGAAAACTTCCCTTATCTAATCAGTGATGCAAAAATTCAAACACAAGAAATTCAGAGAAGCCCTACAAGACAACAAATGAGAAGACCAACTCCTAGACACATAATAACTCGCCTAAACAAAGTAGGCATAAAAGAAAAAATCCTAAAGGCAGGAAGAGAGACAGGCCAGATCACCTACCATGGAAAACCAATTAGAATAGCAGCAGATTTATCTACAGAAATGGGGCAGGCTAGGAGAGCTTGGAGCCCTATCTTCAAAGTCTTAAAAGATAAACAATTTCAACCAAGAATAACCTACCCAGCCAGATTAAGCTTCATCAGCAAGGGAAAATTAAAATCTTTCCCAGATATCCAATCCCTAAGAACTTACGCTGAACCAAACCACCTCCACATGAAACACTTAAGAAAGAACTAAAAACAGAAGAAAGGGGGGGAAAAAGAACAACGTTCTTCACAAGAGTACAGGAAAAAGAATAAAATACACATGAACCAACCCCAAAACCAAAAGAAAGACAATAAACCAAGTGGAAGAACAGCTCTATAAGAACTCTATGATAGGGACGAACTCTCACATTTCAATAATTAGCCTGAATGTGAATGGACTAAATGCACCACTGAAAAAACATAGAATAGCAAAATGGATAAAATATCACCAGGCAACAATACACTGCCTTCAAGAGACCCATCTCACTAGAAAGGACATGCACAGACTCAAAGAAAGAGGATGGGAAACAAATTTTTAGGCAAATGGAACACAAAAGAAATGAGGAGTCAGGATCCTAATTTCAGACAAAATACCATTTAAGCTATCAAAAATTTAAAAAGATACAGAGGATCACTACATAATGATAAAACGTTCACTCCATCAACAAGAAATATCTATCCTAAACATATATGCACCTAACATAGGTGCACCAACTTTTATGAAGCAACTCCTAGGAAAACTAAAGAAAGATATTGACTCTAACACCATCATAACTGGAGACTTTAATACTCCACTCACAACCCTAGACAGATCATCAGGACAAAAAATCAGCAAGGAGATCCGGAACCTCAATGTGACTCTGGACCAAATGGACTTAATTGATACCTACAGAACACTCCATCCAAAGACCACAGAATACACATTCTACTCATCACCATATGGAACGTATTCTAAGATCGACCACATAATTGGCCATAAATCAAGCATAAGCAAATTTAAAAGGACTGATATTCTACTATGCACCTTCTTGAACCACAGTGGAATTAAAATAAGCATTACACCACCAAGAACCCCCCAAAACTCACAAAGACAAGGACACTAAACAGCATGATGCTAGACAACTCCTGGGTCAATGATGAAATCAAAACAGAGATCAAAAGATACCTGGAAACAAATGAAAATGAAGAAACATCTTATCAAAATCTCTGGGATGCCTTAAAAGCTGTAGTAAGAGGGGAATTTATATCCCTACAAACGCATATGAAGAAAATGGAAGGAACACAATTAACAGCCTAACAAGTCACCTAAGGAAGCTGGAAAAGCAAGACCACAAAAACCCTAATTTCAGCAGAAGAATCCAGATCACCAAAATAAAAGCCCAATTCCAGACATAGAAGACAAAAAGATAATGAAAAAAATCAATGAAACAAAAAGTTGGTTCTTTGAAAGGATAAAGATCGATGGCCCCCTAGCTAGACTGACCAAGAAAAAGAAAGAAAAATCCCAAATAAGCACAATCAGAAATACAAAAGATGAAGTCACATCTGACCCTGAAGAAATACAAAAGATCATCAGAGACTAATATGTACACTTGTATGGAAACAAACTTGAAAACTTCAAGGAAATGGAGGACTTTCTGTCATCACACAACCTGCCTAGGTTGAAACAAGAAGAAATTGAGACCCTAAATAGACCAATAACAATCAAGGAAATTGACTATGTAATAAGAAAACTACCTACAAAAAAAAGCCCTGGACCAGATGGCTTTCCAGCAGAATTCTACAAGATATTTAAGGGGGAGCTGACTCCAATCCTCCTGAAGGTATTTCAGGCAATTGAGAAAGATGGAACCCTCCCCAAATCATTTTATGAAGATAATAGCACATAGATACCCAAGCCAGGTAAAGATCCAACAAAAAAAGAGAACTACAGGCCAATATCTTTGATGAACATAGATGCTAAAATTCTCAACAAGATACTAGCAAACCGGATTCAACAATACATCTCAAAAATCATCCATCATGACCAAGTAAGCTTCATTACTGGGATGCAAGGCAGGTTCAACATTCGTAAAACCATAAATGTAATTAAATACATCAACAGATGTCAAAACAAAAACCACATGATTATATCATTAGATACGAGAAAAAGCTTTTGATAAAATCCAGCACCCCTTCTTGATAAAAACCCTCAAACTTCTAGGCACACGGGGAACATACCTCAAAGTAGTAAAAGCCATCTAAGAGAAACCCACAGCCAGCATACTCCTAAATGGACAAAAATTGGAAACATTTCCCCTGAAAACTGGAACAAGACAAGGATGCCCACTCTCACCACTCCTGTTCAATATAGTTTTGGAAGTCCTGGCTAGAGCAATCAGAGAAGAGAAGGCAATCAGTGGTATCCAAATAGGAAAAGAGGAAGTCAAGTTATCTCTCTTTGCAGATGACATGATTGTGTACCTTGAAAACCCAAGAGAATCTGTCAAAAGCCTCCTTACACTGATAAAGGCCTTCAGCAAAGTCTCAGGATATAAAATAAATGTGCAAAAGATAATCACATTTCTTTACACCAATAATAAACAAAAAGAAACCCAAATAAAAAGCACAATTCCATTCACAATAGCCACAAAAAATATGAAATACCTTGGCATCTTCCAACCAGA